>NW_027414673.1:0-37020 GCF_964106895.1 Numenius arquata | reverse complement strand
GCTAGGTGGCTCATTTGATAGAAATTCGATGTAAATCTAAGACAGTACCGAGAATTCTGTCTGTAAATGGGTAATATTCGGCACCACTCGGCTCTAAAATTGCCGCTGCGCCTGCCTGTGAAAAATCCTACTTTAAAAGCATCTAGTACGAACCTTAAAGTTTTCATCACAGTTACAGCCATCTTTCACCTTAAAGCATGCTTTACATTGCTGCTGCAGCCTATCTGCCAACTTGGAGTGTACACATCTGGGTATACACGCTTGTAATTCAGGACGATTCCCACAAATCGTTTCTGTGCAGAAAAACAGGCCTCGTTTCATTATGCAATCAAATTTGAAATTTTTTTTCTCGGGAGAAGTTTTGCCTTTTTAACTGTGAGAATTTTAACTAGGAATTCACACGCTACCCATGCCTCAAATTATGAGGAGACGCATCACAAAACGAACTCAAAACGAACATCCCGGATTCAGGAAAACTAATTGTGCCTCCCCCCTCTGTGGAACGTGTCCGTAGGACAGGAGCGGGCACCCGCTTTGCCACAGAAGCAGACGGATGCGGAATTGCTCCACGCGTGTCGGTTAACACACATTCAGCTAATGGCCCACCACTCCTTGTACGCAGAGGCTGACGACAGCCAGGTCGCCCGGTACGGGCTGAACACTTTGCAGGATTTGTTACAAACCTTTTTAGTGAAATAGATTTTGAAACCCCAGGAAACACACCCCTACCTCCGAGAATTGTAAGGCAATAAATATTTTGACAACTTACATTTCACGTCTATCCATGTATGTCCCATTACTGTCTGTGGTCATAAACTATCTAATATAGAATACTAAACGTTGCTACCATTTAAGAACCGAACGACAGCAACTGAACTGAACCGAAAGGAAGAGCTTTTCTTTGAAAATCGCAGTGCCACCTGAGAAGAAGCTGAAGACTGAAAATCGGGCGAGAGAATCACGCAAAAATATCAGCCTTGCTCTAAAAGCAAGACAGGAGAAAACCCACCAAAAAATAAAATGCAGTTCAATTGACCCAAAGGTCACCAAACAAGACAGGCAAAAAGCTTCACAACACACAGCGTTTGCACCGCTGTCGCTTTTCTGGCTTTTGCTGGGCCTAAGAGGTTGCTGTGACTTCCTCGAGCTGCCCTTCTGCGGTCACCAGATTGTTTCAGGGGAGACAGACGTCTCCCGGGGAGGCGCACGCAGAGAGCGCCGCTACGTCTCGGCTGTGACCCCTTGGTCACTGCGTTCCTGCGGTGCCCGTACCCGTGCTACCAACAGGATGTCACAAAAGGACGCAAGAGCAGGGGGAATCGCTACAGGAGTCCTGAATGTTTCCACGGGCTTTTGAAAACCCCATTTTCTAAATTAAGTTACGCGAGGGAGTCTTTTTGAAAGTTACGAGGCTTCTGTGTGTCTGCTACTAAAAACATCCAACCGACCGACTCAAAAAACACCCAGAACACACTTTCCCCACGTTCCCCCGACACCGTAGCCTTTCATCTCGGGGGATTTCCTTTCCTGCCTTGCGAACGGATGCAGGTTAGGGACACCATAAGACAGCTTCCCTAGGGTATCCGAACGGCTGTCAGCGTACCATTTAGATCCCTTGAGTACAAGCAATAGCGCGCGTTACCTCTCCGGTTTGATGCTCGCTGACAGGCCGAATCCTTTGTGGAACCTTAAGCTGTTGTTCCGGCTTCCCTATCTCTTGCTGGAAAAGGTCTCTCTCCTGCTCTCGGTCAATTGCTCGCTCCTGAAAGTGACGAAACAGTGAGGATGCACCATTTCACGTAAAAACTGTCTAAATTAAGGATATTACAGCTTCTCGCTTCTTTTAACACGAGGCTGCTAACGGTACGTCAGTAGCATTATTACATGTCAGTACGAGCCGGCAACGCGCGCTGGCAGCCCAGAAAGCCAACCCCACCCTGGGCTGCATCAAGAGAAGCGTGGCCAGCGGGTCACGGGAGGCGATTCTACCCCCCTCTACTCTGCGCACGCGAGACCCCACCTGGAGTACGGTGTCCAGCTTTGGAGTCCTCGACACGGGAAGGACGTGGACCTGTTGGAAGGGGCCCAGCGGAGGGCCACGAAAACCATCGGAGGGACGGAGCACCTCCCCTGTGAAGAGAGACTGAGAGAGCTGGGGTTGTTCAGCCTGGAGAAGAGAAGGCTCCGGGGAGACCTCAGAGCAGCCTTCCAATATCTGAAGGGAGCCTACGGGAGAGCCGGAGAGGGACTCTCTGTCGGGAAAGGTAGCGACAGGACAAGGGGTAACGGTTTTAAATCGGAAGAGGGGAGATTCAGACTAGATGTTAGGAGGAAATTCTTTACCGTGAGGGTGGTGAGGCACTGGAACAGGTTGCCCGGGGAAGCTGTGGATGCCCCATCCCTGGAAGTGTTTAAGGCCAGGCTGGACGGGGCTTTGAGCAACCCGCTCTAGTGGAGGCGTCCCTGCCCAAGGCAGGGGGGCTGCAACACGATGATCTTGAAGGTCCCTTCCAACTCTAACCATTCTACGATTCTATGGTTTTTAAGGTGGCAGAACCTCTTGCGACTTCCATTAACAAAAACTACTCTCACCATTCGGGGCAACAAATCTCACATTTTTGAATAAAAACACGAGGACGGCACTGATACAGCCAGTATTATTTCACAAAAAGGACAGTTTTGTCTCTTCTGTTCAAAGCACAGCATACAAATAGCAATAGGCCAGTATTTTATGGTCTCCTTTCCTCGCGTTCATCCTTCATATATGTAGCATAAATAGGAATTAAGAATAGAAATTAACTTTGTGTTCATACTGAGGAGGAGCCAATGGGAAAAAAGAAATTCTAAATTTTGCATTTCAGTGTTACTTTTGACCAGCTGCAGTTGTTATATCCCACTCTGATATTTGGGGAATACATCTTTATACTGGAAATAAGGCACAGCCGCTGGCATCCGGTGAAACGTCACCTTTAAATGCCACTTTGCTGAACAGACAAACCTGATCAGACGCATTGAAATAAACTAGCTCAAGTAGCTGATACACAGAGGAATGCTCTGTCTAGCAACAGAAGCTTTTGCAAAAATGGAGGAAGCCAGAACAAAGCTGCAACAGTTACAAGTTGCAGATTTGAAAACCTCACCTGCTGTTTGAGCACCCCGCAGCCCGCCCAGCCCCTGCTTTCCCCCGCAGCCCCCAACGCCCTCCTGCCCACCCCCCGTGCAGAACCAGCCAAAACGGCTTCTGCTCTCCGCCCCCAAACCGCATCACTTACTGCCCCCTTCCGAGCCCCAAAACCCAGCCGCTGAGCCTCTGCTCAAGTCCCCAAAACGCCGGACTCCACCCCCGCCCCTCAGCCCAAAGCCACACGACTCCCTCTCCGGCTGAAGCCCCAACACCAGCCACGCGAGCCCGTTTGCCAGCCCCAGGAGCCGCGAGCACCTCCCCAGACGCCTCAGCCCGCCCCCCCGCAACGCCGTCTCCCCTCGGAGCCGCCTCGGGACCCCGGCCGCCTTCCCCGCGCCCCCCCGCTGGCCTCGACGCTGTCCAGCTGCCTCGCGACGCTGTCCAGCGGCACCGCGACGCTGTCCAGCGGCACCGCGACGCTGTCCGGCTGCCCGGTGCTTTCCGCCCGCGCCGGTCCGGTGCGGTGCGGTGCGGTCCGCGCCGCGCCGCGCCGCAGCCGCTTCTGCGCGCGCCGCCATTTTCCCCCGGCCCCCTCCGCTTCCGGAGCGGCTCGGCCCGCCCATGCGGCGCGCCCATTGGTCACGGCGCCGGAAGCGGCTTCCGTCCTCGGGGAGCCCGTCCCATTGGTCGGTCGCGCCGTCAATCTTCAGCGCCTCCCACCCCGGCCAATCGGAGCGCGGCAGGCGATCCGACCAATCGGAGCGCGGCGGTCGCGCTGTGATTGGCTCGTCCTCCTGTCAATCCGCCAGGGGGCGGTTGCCATGGTGAGGACGCCCCGCCCGGTGGCGCATGCGCAGTAGTGAGGGCGGCGCCGTCCTTACTACTGCGCATGCGCGACCGGGCGGGGCTTCCTCACCATGGCAACCGCCCCCCGGGCGGATTGACAGGAGGACGAGCCAATCACAACGCGACCGCCGCGCTCCGATTGGTCGGATCGCCTGCCGCGCTCCGATTGGCCGGAGTGGGACGTCAATGGCGGTTGCCATGGTGAGGACGCCCCGCCCGGTGGCGCATGCGCAGTAGTGAGGGCGGCGCCGTGCTCGCTACTGCCCCCTCGTGGACAAAAAGCGGTACTGCAGGTACGCAGGTACAGGGCGGGGGGGGGGGGGGGGGGGACGCGCATGCCCAGTAGAAAGGGGGGCGCTGCGCTCGCCGCCGCTGCCGCCCGTGCCAGCAGAAACCGGCGGTGCGGCTCGGGGAGCGGGGGGAGGCGGGACCGGGGAAGGTTCCCTTTTCCCCAAATTAGGGAAAATGTTATTCATGTTCGGGGTTCAATTTGGGGGTTCAATTTACGGTTCTGCAGCGTCAGCCCCCGCATGGGCGCCGTCCCCGGCGGCGGGGAAGGGCAAGAAAAACCCTAACAAAACCCTGAAGTCTTTTCCGTTGCGGAAAAGCACCGAAAAAAACCCCAAATTGAATAATTTTCCCCAATTTGGGGAAAATGGAACCTCCCAGGGCTCCGCCTTCCCCCCCCGCATCCGCCGAGCTGCAGCGCCGGTTTCTGCTGGCACGGGCGGCAGCGGCGAGCGCAGCGCCCCCCCCCCCCCGTCCACTGCGCATGCGGCCGGACCCCCCTACCCCCGTACCTGCAGTACCGCTTTTTGTCCACAAGCGGCGGCAGCAGCGAGGGCGGCGCCACTCTTTCCACTGCGCATGCGCGCCCCCCCACCTGCAGTACCGATTTTTGTCCACAAGGCGGCAGTAGCGAGCACGGCGCCGCCCTTACTACTGCGCATGCGCGACCAGGCGGGGCTTCCTCACCATGGCAACCGCCCCCGGGCGGATTGACAGGAGGACGAGCCAATCACAACGCGACCGCCGCGCTCCGATTGGTCGGATCGCCTGCCGCGCTCCGATTGGCCGGAGTGGGACGTCAATGGCGGTTGCCATGGTGAGGACGCCCCGCCCGGTGGCGCATGCGCAGTAGTGAGGGCGGCGCCGTCCTTACTACTGCGCATGCGCGACCGGGCGGGGCTTCCTCACCATGGCAACCGCCCCCGGGCGGATTGACAGGAGGACGAGCCAATCACAACGCGACCGCCCCGCTCCGATTGGTCGGATCGCCTGCCGCGCTCCGATTGGCCGGACTGGGAGGCGCTGGAGATTGACGGCGCGATCGACCAATGGGACGGGGGCTCCTAGAGGACGGACGCCGCTTACGGCACCGCGACCAATGGGCGCGCGGTATGGGCGGGCCGAGCCGCTCCGGAACCGGAGGGGGCCGGGGGAAAACGGCGGCCAGCCCAGAAATCGCTGCGGACCGGTCCGCAGCGGGCGGAAAGCACCGGGCAGCGCCCACGCCCCCTTCCTTGTCCCCCTCTGAGACCTCACCGGGGCCATGAGCGGTGACCGCTCTCAGCCCGCTTCCCTCCACCCAGGGACCGTGACCACTTACCGGCGGGCAGGCCTTCCCGCTCTCTGCCCTGTCCCCGCTCGCAGTCCGGGCAGCCGCAGCCGTCGCCTCGGCGCCAAAAACCTCCGGTGTTCGCCCCGCAACCAGCCCCAGGGACGCCGCGGCGCTCTGCGCGTGGCCCCGGGGGCCGTGGGGGCGACAGCAGCCAGTCCGCCGGCGTCCAGGAAGGCAGGCGGGGGTGCCGCCTTATCCACCACAGAGACATCGGGGAGCTTTGCGTCCCTGCAGGAAAACGGGGCTGCGTTTTTTTCCTCCTGTCCCGCTGCACCGATCCAGCTCCCCAGGGCGGGAGGGGAAACGGGGGAAGGGGCTGCTTTTCATAGAATCATAGAATCGTCTAGGTTGCAAGAGACCCTTGGCATCATCGAGTCCAACCATCTACCCTACTCTACAAAGTTCTCCCCTACACCATATCCCCCAACACCACATCTCAACGGTTCTTAAACACATCCAGGGATGGTGACTCGACCACCTCCCTGGGTAGCCTGTTCCAATGCCCGACCACTCCCTCTGTGAAACATTCTTTCCTAATGTCCAGTCTAAACCTACCCTGTTGGAGCTTGAAGCCGTTCCCTCTCGTTCTGTCATTACCTACCCGTGCCAGGAGACCAGCACCGACCTCTCTACAGTGTCCTTTCAAGTAGGTTTAGAGAGTGACGAGGTCTCCCCTCAGCCCCCTCTTCCTCATACTAAACAGTCCCAGCTCCTTCAACCGCTCTTCATAGGATTTGTTTTCCAGGCCCTTCACCAGCTTCGTTGCCCTCCTCTGCACTCGCTCCAGCACCTCGACATCTCTCTTGGATTGAGGTGCCCAAAACCAGACGCAATACTCCAGGTGTGGCCTCACCAGTGCCGAGTACAGGGGCACAATCGCCTCCCTACTTCTGCTGCTCACGCTGTTTCTAATACAAGCCAGGATGCCGTTGGCTTTCGTGGCCACCTGGGCACACTGCCGGCTCACGTTCAGCCGCTTGTCCATTAGAACCCCCAGGTCTCTTTCTTCCAGGTGGTTTTCCAGCCACATTTCCCCAAGCCTGTAGCGCTGCTCGGGGTTATTGTGGCCCACGCGCAGAACCTGGCGCTCGCCCTTGTTGAAACTCATACCACTGATGTTGGCCCAACGATCCAATCTACCTAAGTCTCTCTGTAGAGCTTCCCTATCCTCCTGGGAATCAACACTCCTGCTTAAAGCGCTTTTGAAAGCGCTTGGACGCCGGCAAGAGAGAGCAGAGGGGAGGGCCAGTTTGGAAATCCCTTCTAGCGATAGGCTCTCTTTGCAGTCTGGAACCATCTACAGCACAGGCGTTTACGCCTCCGCACTGACCGACCCGTGGGTAAGACTTAGGGAAAACGGATGCTCTTGATACACTTCGACAGAACCTCTGCTAAGAGTCACATCTGTTTAGACTTACAGATTAACACGCACGATAGATAGACAACATCCAATTGGACTAGCGACCTGTCCAGACATCCGCTTTGACGCTTCAATCTCTCTTTATAAATAAATCTTTTAAAAAATCTTTCCGTCGTCTAAACTCCCATTAAATAATACAGAATCCTTAGAGATACGGGTTGGTATTTTGAACTCCTTTTATATACGTAAGGGAATATTATTTTTCAACACACAGAAAAATGAGAGATTGTTCTCTACTCCAATGCCTCACCCCCGCATATACAGCTTTTAACATTTTTTAAACACCACCGCCCAAAACCCCAACCACCTGCCCCGCACCAAGTTTTCAGGCGTTTGGGGGCCGTGACCCACCCTCTTGTGGGGGGAACCCCACTTAACCCCCACTCACCTGCTCCTCCGCCGCACCGTCGCTCCCCCGCTGACATCCGGCTGCCCCAAATGACATCATCACACCACCCCCCCCCCCACACACGCACCGGTTTTTTTAATTCGCCCCAAAAAATGCACCGAACGACCAGACCCAGGGCTGGCCCCTTCCCCTCAGGCGGCTCCACCACCGGCTGCAAACCCGGGCCGGGGCATCTGTCGAGCAGCACGAGACGCGGACAACGAGGCACCTGCAAAACAAACAGCAAACCCCAACCGGAGATCAGCATCATCAAACGAAAGAGCACCGAAGAGAGTAGAGGAATTCCCTCCGGCCGAGGGACAGGACAGGAGCTGAGCTACAGGAGGATTGCGGGGAAACAGCTCCGCTCCAAAGACGGCACGGCCTGCCAAAGCCGGAGCCATCCCGACGCTTCAGGTCCCTATTCAGACTGACCCGTGCCACTTGCAACACCTTCTCAGCCTAACAGCGTAACAAACCCTCCGCCCGCTGGGGGGAAGCGCCTCCTCCCTTCCCTTTCCCTGCCGCTGGAAAGCTCTGCGCGCGTTTAGATACGGCCAAGAAAAATACTCACGCTAGAAAAGCCTCGGGTTTTTTCTTCGGCGCTAATTCAACTGGCACAGCTCCGAACCCCCACCGTTGCGCTCTCCGTCTCCAGAACGCGCAGTTGTCATTTGACCGGGGGCTGCTTTCTCTCCTACCCAAGGAGGAGGGACATCTGGCCGGCGGCACTGCCCGAGAGAGATGCTACCGCACTGCCGGGGAAACGCGACGCTGAAAGCCAGGCAGAAATCAGGTTCTTCAGAGCGCTCCGCCTAAAGAAAAGGGGGGGGGAAAACAAAAAACAAAAAAACTAGAAAAAAAACCCAACCAAAAACCCAACCCGTTACCTTCAGTCGCCTCTCTTTTCAAAGATTTGGAACAAATACCTCGCCGCTTAGGGACGCCTAAGACGCTGTAGGCTACAGCCGGTGGACGGTTGCCGTTTAAAGCCTGCAAGTCAGTTTGCACGTTATACGACTTTAACCCTTTTTTTAAAGTCTCCTTTACGATAGAAAAAACCAGGAAGGTAAGAGATTCCCCAAACGGCTGTACTTTTGGCGGGGGGAAATCCAATCCCCGGTGCCGCGATCCACCAGGCTACCGAAAACGACCGGCGGACCGGCCAAGGCTTTTGGCTGTGCCGAACACGCAGAGGAACAGGGTTTGGCCGTGTCCCCGCTGTTACGGGGGACCCAGAGCCCAAAGGCCGGCCATGCCATCGGCCGTCGGAAGAGGTGCCGCGCTCGGGCCTTTGGAAGGACATCGTCTTTCTTTTTGTCCCTATTTAATAGAGCGCGCGACGTCTCCTCGCTGATGACTTCTGCTGCCCAGCGCATCGTCTCCGAGGATCCCCTCTCGTGGGAACTTCAGGAGAGGCAACCGCTTGGCACGAGAAACCGGTGCCCTTTCAGAAAGGGAAACCTCCTTCCGACTGACGTCCAAATGACACGCCGTAGGCTACGGACAACGGACGTTCCTGGAAGGCTCGACTCACCTAAGCCACCTCAGGACTCGCCGCCACCAGTGACGAGGCTGATGATGCTCCTTGGTTCGTGGCAAAGCCTGGAAAACAGGCAGAAGCGGCGCCGGTTCGTCCCGTTTTGTCCACGTCTCTTCGTTGACCGCCCCGGCTTTCAGCGCAGATGCCATGAAAGAGGAGTGACAAAGAAAAGGCGAGGTCAGGCAGCAAAAGAGCTCTGCAGGCTGCCACCTGCAGTCAACCGCGCACCCTGTTTTGGAAGCCACACGCCCGCCCGCCCGCCCGCCACCCCCCGCCCAAAACAAACAAACAAACAAACAAACAAAGAGACAAGAACCCCGGCACCTGGCCTCTTTCTTGTCTTCAGGAGCTCATCCTGAAGCTCATCGCTTCTGTCTTGTCAGAGCAGGAAGCGCAGACCATCTGTATCCCGAGGACACCTGACCGGGATTAACACGTGTCCAGAGGTAGTCCCCATCTCTACGAGCGTGTCGCTTTGGTGCTTTTAATAATCCTAACTCGACGGTAGTCACTGGGACGGTCCTTTACGGTGGCTTCTTCAGACTTCTGGATCGCCAGTCCCAGTATTTCCATTTCATCCTACCAAAAAAAACCCCAAAGCACGTTACAGCTGCACATAACATTTTCTGCACGTTCTTGTACGAGTATTTAAGGCGTAGGAGAAAGAGAAGATCTGAAAGGCAGAAGAGGCATTCAAAAACCGTGCAACTATGAAAAAGTAAAGCAGCTCTCTCGGAAAAGCACGAGAAACGGCCATAAAAGGTATACTTATGAAATACGCCAAGTAATATCGGGGCACCAAAATATACTATATAGGAAGGCTAGGTGGCTCATTTGATAGAAATTCGATGTAAATCTAAGACAGTACCGAGAATTCTGTCTGTAAATGGGTAATATTCGGCACCACTCGGCTCTAAAATTGCCGCTGCGCCTGCCTGTGAAAAATCCTACTTTAAAAGCATCTAGTACGAACCTTAAAGTTTTCATCACAGTTACAGCCATCTTTCACCTTAAAGCATGCTTTACATTGCTGCTGCAGCCTATCTGCCAACTTGGAGTGTACACATCTGGGTATACACGCTTGTAATTCAGGACGATTCCCACAAATCGTTTCTGTGCAGAAAAACAGGCCTCGTTTCATTATGCAATCAAATTTGAAATTTTTTTTCTCGGGAGAAGTTTTGCCTTTTTAACTGTGAGAATTTTAACTAGGAATTCACACGCTACCCATGCCTCAAATTATGAGGAGACGCATCACAAAACGAACTCAAAACGAACATCCCGGATTCAGGAAAACTAATTGTGCCTCCCCCCTCTGTGGAACGTGTCCGTAGGACAGGAGCGGGCACCCGCTTTGCCACAGAAGCAGACGGATGCGGAATTGCTCCACGCGTGTCGGTTAACACACATTCGGCTAATGGCCCACCACTCCTTGTACGCAGAGGCTGACGACAGCCAGGTCGCCCGGTACGGGCTGAACACTTTGCAGGATTTGTTACAAACCTTTTTAGTGAAATAGATTTTGAAACCCCAGGAAACACACCCCTACCTCCGAGAATTGTAAGGCAATAAATATTTTGACAACTTACATTTCACGTCTATCCATGTATGTCCCATTACTGTCTGTGGTCATAAACTATCTAATATAGAATACTAAACGTTGCTACCATTTAAGAACCGAACGACAGCAACTGAACTGAACCGAAAGGAAGAGCTTTTCTTTGAAAATCGCAGTGCCACCTGAGAAGAAGCTGAAGACTGAAAATCGGGCGAGAGAATCACGCAAAAATATCAGCCTTGCTCTAAAAGCAAGACAGGAGAAAACCCACCAAAAAATAAAATGCAGTTCAATTGACCCAAAGGTCACCAAACAAGACAGGCAAAAAGCTTCACAACACACAGCGTTTGCACCGCTGTCGCTTTTCTGGCTTTTGCTGGGCCTAAGAGGTTGCTGTGACTTCCTCGAGCTGCCCTTCTGCGGTCACCAGATTGTTTCAGGGGAGACAGACGTCTCCCGGGGAGGCGCACGCAGAGAGCGCCGCTACGTCTCGGCTGTGACCCCTTGGTCACTGCGTTCCTGCGGTGCCCGTACCCGTGCTACCAACAGGATGTCACAAAAGGACGCAAGAGCAGGGGGAATCGCTACAGGAGTCCTGAATGTTTCCACGGGCTTTTGAAAACCCCATTTTCTAAATTAAGTTACGCGAGGGAGTCTTTTTGAAAGTTACGAGGCTTCTGTGTGTCTGCTACTAAAAACATCCAACCGACCGACTCAAAAAACACCCAGAACACACTTTCCCCACGTTCCCCCGACACCGTAGCCTTTCATCTCGGGGGATTTCCTTTCCTGCCTTGCGAACGGATGCAGGTTAGGGACACCATAAAACAGCTTCCCTAGGGTATCCGAACGGCTGTCAGCGTACCATTTAGATCCCTTGAGTACAAGCAATAGCGCGCGTTACCTCTCCGGTTTGATGCTCGCTGACAGGCCGAATCCTTTGTGGAACCTTAAGCTGTTGTTCCGGCTTCCCTATCTCTTGCTGGAAAAGGTCTCTCTCCTGCTCTCGGTCAATTGCTCGCTCCTGAAAGTGACGAAACAGTGAGGATGCACCATTTCACGTAAAAACTGTCTAAATTAAGGATATTACAGCTTCTCGCTTCTTTTAACACGAGGCTGCTAACGGTACGTCAGTAGCATTATTACATGTCAGTACGAGCCGGCAACGCGCGCTGGCAGCCCAGAAAGCCAACCCCACCCTGGGCTGCATCAAGAGAAGCGTGGCCAGCGGGTCACGGGAGGCGATTCTACCCCCCTCTACTCTGCGCACGCGAGACCCCACCTGGAGTACGGTGTCCAGCTTTGGAGTCCTCGACACGGGAAGGACGTGGACCTGTTGGAAGGGGCCCAGCGGAGGGCCACGAAAACCATCGGAGGGACGGAGCACCTCCCCTGTGAAGAGAGACTGAGAGAGCTGGGGTTGTTCAGCCTGGAGAAGAGAAGGCTCCGGGGAGACCTCAGAGCAGCCTTCCAATATCTGAAGGGAGCCTACGGGAGAGCCGGAGAGGGACTCTCTGTCGGGAAAGGTAGCGACAGGACAAGGGGTAACGGTTTTAAATCGGAAGAGGGGAGATTCAGACTAGATGTTAGGAGGAAATTCTTTACCGTGAGGGTGGTGAGGCACTGGAACAGGTTGCCCGGGGAAGCTGTGGATGCCCCATCCCTGGAAGTGTTTAAGGCCAGGCTGGACGGGGCTTTGAGCAACCCGCTCTAGTGGAGGCGTCCCTGCCCAAGGCAGGGGGGCTGCAACACGATGATCTTGAAGGTCCCTTCCAACTCTAACCATTCTACGATTCTATGGTTTTTAAGGTGGCAGAACCTCTTGCGACTTCCATTAACAAAAACTACTCTCACCATTCGGGGCAACAAATCTCACATTTTTGAATAAAAACACGAGGACGGCACTGATACAGCCAGTATTATTTCACAAAAAGGACAGTTTTGTCTCTTCTGTTCAAAGCACAGCATACAAATAGCAATAGGCCAGTATTTTATGGTCTCCTTTCCTCGCGTTCATCCTTCATATATGTAGCATAAATAGGAATTAAGAATAGAAATTAACTTTGTGTTCATACTGAGGAGGAGCCAATGGGAAAAAAGAAATTCTAAATTTTGCATTTCAGTGTTACTTTTGACCAGCTGCAGTTGTTATATCCCACTCTGATATTTGGGGAATACATCTTTATACTGGAAATAAGGCACAGCCGCTGGCATCCGGTGAAACGTCACCTTTAAATGCCACTTTGCTGAACAGACAAACCTGATCAGACGCATTGAAATAAACTAGCTCAAGTAGCTGATACACAGAGGAATGCTCTGTCTAGCAACAGAAGCTTTTGCAAAAATGGAGGAAGCCAGAACAAAGCTGCAACAGTTACAAGTTGCAGATTTGAAAACCTCACCTGCTGTTTGAGCACCCCGCAGCCCGCCCAGCCCCTGCTTTCCCCCGCAGCCCCCAACGCCCTCCTGCCCACCCCCCGTGCAGAACCAGCCAAAACGGCTTCTGCTCTCCGCCCCCAAACCGCATCACTTACTGCCCCCTTCCGAGCCCCAAAACCCAGCCGCTGAGCCTCTGCTCAAGTCCCCAAAACGCCGGACTCCACCCCCGCCCCTCAGCCCAAAGCCACACGACTCCCTCTCCGGCTGAAGCCCCAACACCAGCCACGCGAGCCCGTTTGCCAGCCCCAGGAGCCGCGAGCACCTCCCCAGACGCCTCAGCCCGCCCCCCCGCAACGCCGTCTCCCCTCGGAGCCGCCTCGGGACCCCGGCCGCCTTCCCCGCGCCCCCCCGCTGGCCTCGACGCTGTCCAGCTGCCTCGCGACGCTGTCCAGCGGCACCGCGACGCTGTCCAGCGGCACCGCGACGCTGTCCGGCTGCCCGGTGCTTTCCGCCCGCGCCGGTCCGGTGCGGTGCGGTGCGGTCCGCGCCGCGCCGCGCCGCAGCCGCTTCTGCGCGCGCCGCCATTTTCCCCCGGCCCCCTCCGCTTCCGGAGCGGCTCGGCCCGCCCATGCGGCGCGCCCATTGGTCACGGCGCCGGAAGCGGCTTCCGTCCTCGGGGAGCCCGTCCCATTGGTCGGTCGCGCCGTCAATCTTCAGCGCCTCCCACCCCGGCCAATCGGAGCGCGGCAGGCGATCCGACCAATCGGAGCGCGGCGGTCGCGCTGTGATTGGCTCGTCCTCCTGTCAATCCGCCAGGGGGCGGTTGCCATGGTGAGGACGCCCCGCCCGGTGGCGCATGCGCAGTAGTGAGGGCGGCGCCGTCCTTACTACTGCGCATGCGCGACCGGGCGGGGCTTCCTCACCATGGCAACCGCCCCCCGGGCGGATTGACAGGAGGACGAGCCAATCACAACGCGACCGCCGCGCTCCGATTGGTCGGATCGCCTGCCGCGCTCCGATTGGCCGGAGTGGGACGTCAATGGCGGTTGCCATGGTGAGGACGCCCCGCCCGGTGGCGCATGCGCAGTAGTGAGGGCGGCGCCGTGCTCGCTACTGCCCCCTCGTGGACAAAAAGCGGTACTGCAGGTACGCAGGTACAGGGCGGGGGGGGGGGGGGGGGGGACGCGCATGCCCAGTAGAAAGGGGGGCGCTGCGCTCGCCGCCGCTGCCGCCCGTGCCAGCAGAAACCGGCGGTGCGGCTCGGGGAGCGGGGGGAGGCGGGACCGGGGAAGGTTCCCTTTTCCCCAAATTAGGGAAAATGTTATTCATGTTCGGGGTTCAATTTGGGGGTTCAATTTACGGTTCTGCAGCGTCAGCCCCCGCATGGGCGCCGTCCCCGGCGGCGGGGAAGGGCAAGAAAAACCCTAACAAAACCCTGAAGTCTTTTCCGTTGCGGAAAAGCACCGAAAAAAACCCCAAATTGAATAATTTTCCCCAATTTGGGGAAAATGGAACCTCCCAGGGCTCCGCCTTCCCCCCCCGCATCCGCCGAGCTGCAGCGCCGGTTTCTGCTGGCACGGGCGGCAGCGGCGAGCGCAGCGCCCCCCCCCCCCCGTCCACTGCGCATGCGGCCGGACCCCCCTACCCCCGTACCTGCAGTACCGCTTTTTGTCCACAAGCGGCGGCAGCAGCGAGGGCGGCGCCACTCTTTCCACTGCGCATGCGCGCCCCCCCACCTGCAGTACCGATTTTTGTCCACAAGGCGGCAGTAGCGAGCACGGCGCCGCCCTTACTACTGCGCATGCGCGACCAGGCGGGGCTTCCTCACCATGGCAACCGCCCCCGGGCGGATTGACAGGAGGACGAGCCAATCACAACGCGACCGCCGCGCTCCGATTGGTCGGATCGCCTGCCGCGCTCCGATTGGCCGGAGTGGGACGTCAATGGCGGTTGCCATGGTGAGGACGCCCCGCCCGGTGGCGCATGCGCAGTAGTGAGGGCAGCGCCGTCCTTACTACTGCGCATGCGCGACCGGGCGGGGCTTCCTCACCATGGCAACCGCCCCCGGGCGGATTGACAGGAGGACGAGCCAATCACAACGCGACCGCCCCGCTCCGATTGGTCGGATCGCCTGCCGCGCTCCGATTGGCCGGACTGGGAGGCGCTGGAGATTGACGGCGCGATCGACCAATGGGACGGGGGCTCCTAGAGGACGGACGCCGCTTACGGCACCGCGACCAATGGGCGCGCGGTATGGGCGGGCCGAGCCGCTCCGGAACCGGAGGGGGCCGGGGGAAAACGGCGGCCAGCCCAGAAATCGCTGCGGACCGGTCCGCAGCGGGCGGAAAGCACCGGGCAGCGCCCACGCCCCCTTCCTTGTCCCCCTCTGAGACCTCACCGGGGCCATGAGCGGTGACCGCTCTCAGCCCGCTTCCCTCCACCCAGGGACCGTGACCACTTACCGGCGGGCAGGCCTTCCCGCTCTCTGCCCTGTCCCCGCTCGCAGTCCGGGCAGCCGCAGCCGTCGCCTCGGCGCCAAAAACCTCCGGTGTTCGCCCCGCAACCAGCCCCAGGGACGCCGCGGCGCTCTGCGCGTGGCCCCGGGGGCCGTGGGGGCGACAGCAGCCAGTCCGCCGGCGTCCAGGAAGGCAGGCGGGGGTGCCGCCTTATCCACCACAGAGACATCGGGGAGCTTTGCGTCCCTGCAGGAAAACGGGGCTGCGTTTTTTTCCTCCTGTCCCGCTGCACCGATCCAGCTCCCCAGGGCGGGAGGGGAAACGGGGGAAGGGGCTGCTTTTCATAGAATCATAGAATCGTCTAGGTTGCAAGAGACCCTTGGCATCATCGAGTCCAACCATCTACCCTACTCTACAAAGTTCTCCCCTACACCATATCCCCCAACACCACATCTCAACGGTTCTTAAACACATCCAGGGATGGTGACTCGACCACCTCCCTGGGTAGCCTGTTCCAATGCCCGACCACTCCCTCTGTGAAACATTCTTTCCTAATGTCCAGTCTAAACCTACCCTGTTGGAGCTTGAAGCCGTTCCCTCTCGTTCTGTCATTACCTACCCGTGCCAGGAGACCAGCACCGACCTCTCTACAGTGTCCTTTCAAGTAGGTTTAGAGAGTGACGAGGTCTCCCCTCAGCCCCCTCTTCCTCATACTAAACAGTCCCAGCTCCTTCAACCGCTCTTCATAGGATTTGTTTTCCAGGCCCTTCACCAGCTTCGTTGCCCTCCTCTGCACTCGCTCCAGCACCTCGACATCTCTCTTGGATTGAGGTGCCCAAAACCAGACGCAATACTCCAGGTGTGGCCTCACCAGTGCCGAGTACAGGGGCACAATCGCCTCCCTACTTCTGCTGCTCACGCTGTTTCTAATACAAGCCAGGATGCCGTTGGCTTTCGTGGCCACCTGGGCACACTGCCGGCTCACGTTCAGCCGCTTGTCCATTAGAACCCCCAGGTCTCTTTCTTCCAGGTGGTTTTCCAGCCACATTTCCCCAAGCCTGTAGCGCTGCTCGGGGTTATTGTGGCCCACGCGCAGAACCTGGCGCTCGCCCTTGTTGAAACTCATACCACTGATGTTGGCCCAACGATCCAATCTACCTAAGTCTCTCTGTAGAGCTTCCCTATCCTCCTGGGAATCAACACTCCTGCTTAAAGCGCTTTTGAAAGCGCTTGGACGCCGGCAAGAGAGAGCAGAGGGGAGGGCCAGTTTGGAAATCCCTTCTAGCGATAGGCTCTCTTTGCAGTCTGGAACCATCTACAGCACAGGCGTTTACGCCTCCGCACTGACCGACCCGTGGGTAAGACTTAGGGAAAACGGATGCTCTTGATACACTTCGACAGAACCTCTGCTAAGAGTCACATCTGTTTAGACTTACAGATTAACACGCACGATAGATAGACAACATCCAATTGGACTAGCGACCTGTCCAGACATCCGCTTTGACGCTTCAATCTCTCTTTATAAATAAATCTTTTAAAAAATCTTTCCGTCGTCTAAACTCCCATTAAATAATACAGAATCCTTAGAGATACGGGTTGGTATTTTGAACTCCTTTTATATACGTAAGGGAATATTATTTTTCAACACACAGAAAAATGAGAGATTGTTCTCTACTCCAATGCCTCACCCCCGCATATACAGCTTTTAACATTTTTTAAACACCACCGCCCAAAACCCCAACCACCTGCCCCGCACCAAGTTTTCAGGCGTTTGGGGGCCGTGACCCACCCTCTTGTGGGGGGAACCCCACTTAACCCCCACTCACCTGCTCCTCCGCCGCACCGTCGCTCCCCCGCTGACATCCGGCTGCCCCAAATGACATCATCACACCACCCCCCCCCCCACACACGCACCGGTTTTTTTAATTCGCCCCAAAAAATGCACCGAACGACCAGACCCAGGGCTGGCCCCTTCCCCTCAGGCGGCTCCACCACCGGCTGCAAACCCGGGCCGGGGCATCTGTCGAGCAGCACGAGACGCGGACAACGAGGCACCTGCAAAACAAACAGCAAACCCCAACCGGAGATCAGCATCATCAAACGAAAGAGCACCGAAGAGAGTAGAGGAATTCCCTCCGGCCGAGGGACAGGACAGGAGCTGAGCTACAGGAGGATTGCGGGGAAACAGCTCCGCTCCAAAGACGGCACGGCCTGCCAAAGCCGGAGCCATCCCGACGCTTCAGGTCCCTATTCAGACTGACCCGTGCCACTTGCAACACCTTCTCAGCCTAACAGCGTAACAAACCCTCCGCCCGCTGGGGGGAAGCGCCTCCTCCCTTCCCTTTCCCTGCCGCTGGAAAGCTCTGCGCGCGTTTAGATACGGCCAAGAAAAATACTCACGCTAGAAAAGCCTCGGGTTTTTTCTTCGGCGCTAATTCAACTGGCACAGCTCCGAACCCCCACCGTTGCGCTCTCCGTCTCCAGAACGCGCAGTTGTCATTTGACCGGGGGCTGCTTTCTCTCCTACCCAAGGAGGAGGGACATCTGGCCGGCGGCACTGCCCGAGAGAGATGCTACCGCACTGCCGGGGAAACGCGACGCTGAAAGCCAGGCAGAAATCAGGTTCTTCAGAGCGCTCCGCCTAAAGAAAAGGGGGGGGGAAAACAAAAAACAAAAAAACTAGAAAAAAAACCCAACCAAAAACCCAACCCGTTACCTTCAGTCGCCTCTCTTTTCAAAGATTTGGAACAAATACCTCGCCGCTTAGGGACGCCTAAGACGCTGTAGGCTACAGCCGGTGGACGGTTGCCGTTTAAAGCCTGCAAGTCAGTTTGCACGTTATACGACTTTAACCCTTTTTTTAAAGTCTCCTTTACGATAGAAAAAACCAGGAAGGTAAGAGATTCCCCAAACGGCTGTACTTTTGGCGGGGGGAAATCCAATCCCCGGTGCCGCGATCCACCAGGCTACCGAAAACGACCGGCGGACCGGCCAAGGCTTTTGGCTGTGCCGAACACGCAGAGGAACAGGGTTTGGCCGTGTCCCCGCTGTTACGGGGGACCCAGAGCCCAAAGGCCGGCCATGCCATCGGCCGTCGGAAGAGGTGCCGCGCTCGGGCCTTTGGAAGGACATCGTCTTTCTTTTTGTCCCTATTTAATAGAGCGCGCGACGTCTCCTCGCTGATGACTTCTGCTGCCCAGCGCATCGTCTCCGAGGATCCCCTCTCGTGGGAACTTCAGGAGAGGCAACCGCTTGGCACGAGAAACCGGTGCCCTTTCAGAAAGGGAAACCTCCTTCCGACTGACGTCCAAATGACACGCCGTAGGCTACGGACAACGGACGTTCCTGGAAGGCTCGACTCACCTAAGCCACCTCAGGACTCGCCGCCACCAGTGACGAGGCTGATGATGCTCCTTGGTTCGTGGCAAAGCCTGGAAAACAGGCAGAAGCGGCGCCGGTTCGTCCCGTTTTGTCCACGTCTCTTCGTTGACCGCCCCGGCTTTCAGCGCAGATGCCATGAAAGAGGAGTGACAAAGAAAAGGCGAGGTCAGGCAGCAAAAGAGCTCTGCAGGCTGCCACCTGCAGTCAACCGCGCACCCTGTTTTGGAAGCCACACGCCCGCCCGCCCGCCCGCCACCCCCCGCCCAAAACAAACAAACAAACAAACAAACAAAGAGACAAGAACCCCGGCACCTGGCCTCTTTCTTGTCTTCAGGAGCTCATCCTGAAGCTCATCGCTTCTGTCTTGTCAGAGCAGGAAGCGCAGACCATCTGTATCCCGAGGACACCTGACCGGGATTAACACGTGTCCAGAGGTAGTCCCCATCTCTACGAGCGTGTCGCTTTGGTGCTTTTAATAATCCTAACTCGACGGTAGTCACTGGGACGGTCCTTTACGGTGGCTTCTTCAGACTTCTGGATCGCCAGTCCCAGTATTTCCATTTCATCCTACCAAAAAAAACCCCAAAGCACGTTACAGCTGCACATAACATTTTCTGCACGTTCTTGTACGAGTATTTAAGGCGTAGGAGAAAGAGAAGATCTGAAAGGCAGAAGAGGCATTCAAAAACCGTGCAACTATGAAAAAGTAAAGCAGCTCTCTCGGAAAAGCACGAGAAACGGCCATAAAAGGTATACTTATGAAATACGCCAAGTAATATCGGGGCACCAAAATATACTATATAGGAAGGCTAGGTGGCTCATTTGATAGAAATTCGATGTAAATCTAAGACAGTACCGAGAATTCTGTCTGTAAATGGGTAATATTCGGCACCACTCGGCTCTAAAATTGCCGCTGCGCCTGCCTGTGAAAAATCCTACTTTAAAAGCATCTAGTACGAACCTTAAAGTTTTCATCACAGTTACAGCCATCTTTCACCTTAAAGCATGCTTTACATTGCTGCTGCAGCCTATCTGCCAACTTGGAGTGTACACATCTGGGTATACACGCTTGTAATTCAGGACGATTCGCACAAATCGTTTCTGTGCAGAAAAACAGGCCTCGTTTCATTATGCAATCAAATTTGAAATTTTTTTTCTCGGGAGAAGTTTTGCCTTTTTAACTGTGAGAATTTTAACTAGGAATTCACACGCTACCCATGCCTCAAATTATGAGGAGACGCATCACAAAATGAACTCAAAACGAACATCCCGGATTCAGGAAAACTAATTGTGCCTCCCCCCTCTGTGGAACGTGTCCGTAGGACAGGAGCGGGCACCCGCTTTGCCACAGAAGCAGACGGATGCGGAATTGCTCCACGCGTGTCGGTTAACACACATTCGGCTAATGGCCCACCACTCCTTGTACGCAGAGGCTGACGACAGCCAGGTCACCCGGTACGGGCTGAACACTTTGCAGGATTTGTTACAAACCTTTTTAGTGAAATAGATTTTGAAACCCCAGGAAACACACCCCTACCTCCGAGAATTGTAAGGCAATAAATATTTTGACAACTTACATTTCACGTCTATCCATGTATGTCCCATTACTGTCTGTGGTCATAAACTATCTAATATAGAATACTAAACGTTGCTACCATTTAAGAACCGAACGACAGCAACTGAACTGAACCGAAAGGAAGAGCTTTTCTTTGAAAATCGCAGTGCCACCTGAGAAGAAGCTGAAGACTGAAAATCGGGCAAGAGAATCACGCAAAAATATCAGCCTTGCTCTAAAAGCAAGACAGGAGAAAACCCACCAAAAAATAAAATGCAGTTCAATTGACCCAAAGGTCACCAAACAAGACAGGCAAAAAGCTTCACAACACACAGCGTTTGCACCGCTGTCGCTTTTCTGGCTTTTGCTGGGCCTAAGAGGTTGCTGTGACTTCCTCGAGCTGCCCTTCTGCGGTCACCAGATTGTTTCAGGGGAGACAGACGTCTCCCGGGGAGGCGCACGCAGAGAGCGCCGCTACGTCTCGGCTGTGACCCCTTGGTCACTGCGTTCCTGCGGTGCCCGTACCCGTGCTACCAACAGGATGTCACAAAAGGACGCAAGAGCAGGGGGAATCGCTACAGGAGTCCTGAATGTTTCCACGGGCTTTTGAAAACCCCATTTTCTAAATTAAGTTACGCGAGGGAGTCTTTTTGAAAGTTACGAGGCTTCTGTGTGTCTGCTACTAAAAACATCCAACCGACCGACTCAAAAAACACCCAGAACACACTTTCCCCACGTTCCCCCGACACCGTAGCCTTTCATCTCGGGGGATTTCCTTTCCTGCCTTGCGAACGGATGCAGGTTAGGGACACCATAAGACAGCTTCCCTAGGGTATCCGAACGGCTGTCAGCGTACCATTTAGATCCCTTGAGTACAAGCAATAGCGCGCGTTACCTCTCCGGTTTGATGCTCGCTGACAGGCCGAATCCTTTGTGGAACCTTAAGCTGTTGTTCCGGCTTCCCTATCTCTTGCTGGAAAAGGTCTCTCTCCTGCTCTCGGTCAATTGCTCGCTCCTGAAAGTGACGAAACAGTGAGGATGCACCATTTCACGTAAAAACTGTCTAAATTAAGGATATTACAGCTTCTCGCTTCTTTTAACACGAGGCTGCTAACGGTACGTCAGTAGCATTATTACATGTCAGTACGAGCCGGCAACGCGCGCTGGCAGCCCAGAAAGCCAACCCCACCCTGGGCTGCATCAAGAGAAGCGTGGCCAGCGGGTCACGGGAGGCGATTCTACCCCCCTCTACTCTGCGCACGCGAGACCCCACCTGGAGTACGGTGTCCAGCTTTGGAGTCCTCGACACGGGAAGGACGTGGACCTGTTGGAAGGGGCCCAGCGGAGGGCCACGAAAACCATCGGAGGGACGGAGCACCTCCCCTGTGAAGAGAGACTGAGAGAGCTGGGGTTGTTCAGCCTGGAGAAGAGAAGGCTCCGGGGAGACCTCAGAGCAGCCTTCCAATATCTGAAGGGAGCCTACGGGAGAGCCGGAGAGGGACTCTCTGTCGGGAAAGGTAGCGACAGGACAAGGGGTAACGGTTTTAAATCGGAAGAGGGGAGATTCAGACTAGATGTTAGGAGGAAATTCTTTACCGTGAGGGTGGTGAGGCACTGGAACAGGTTGCCCGGGGAAGCTGTGGATGCCCCATCCCTGGAAGTGTTTAAGGCCAGGCTGGACGGGGCTTTGAGCAACCCGCTCTAGTGGAGGCGTCCCTGCCCAAGGCAGGGGGGCTGCAACACGATGATCTTGAAGGTCCCTTCCAACTCTAACCATTCTACGATTCTATGGTTTTTAAGGTGGCAGAACCTCTTGCGACTTCCATTAACAAAAACTACTCTCACCATTCGGGGCAACAAATCTCACATTTTTGAATAAAAACACGAGGACGGCACTGATACAGCCAGTATTATTTCACAAAAAGGACAGTTTTGTCTCTTCTGTTCAAAGCACAGCATACAAATAGCAATAGGCCAGTATTTTATGGTCTCCTTTCCTCGCGTTCATCCTTCATATATGTAGCATAAATAGGAATTAAGAATAGAAATTAACTTTGTGTTCATACTGAGGAGGAGCCAATGGGAAAAAAGAAATTCTAAATTTTGCATTTCAGTGTTACTTTTGACCAGCTGCAGTTGTTATATCCCACTCTGATATTTGGGGAATACATCTTTATACTGGAAATAAGGCACAGCCGCTGGCATCCGGTGAAACGTCACCTTTAAATGCCACTTTGCTGAACAGACAAACCTGATCAGACGCATTGAAATAAACTAGCTCAAGTAGCTGATACACAGAGGAATGCTCTGTCTAGCAACAGAAGCTTTTGCAAAAATGGAGGAAGCCAGAACAAAGCTGCAACAGTTACAAGTTGCAGATTTGAAAACCTCACCTGCTGTTTGAGCACCCCGCAGCCCGCCCAGCCCCTGCTTTCCCCCGCAGCCCCCAACGCCCTCCTGCCCACCCCCCGTGCAGAACCAGCCAAAACGGCTTCTGCTCTCCGCCCCCAAACCGCATCACTTACTGCCCCCTTCCGAGCCCCAAAACCCAGCCGCTGAGCCTCTGCTCAAGTCCCCAAAACGCCGGACTCCACCCCCGCCCCTCAGCCCAAAGCCACACGACTCCCTCTCCGGCTGAAGCCCCAACACCAGCCACGCGAGCCCGTTTGCCAGCCCCAGGAGCCGCGAGCACCTCCCCAGACGCCTCAGCCCGCCCCCCCCGCAACGCCGTCTCCCCTCGGAGCCGCCTCGGGACCCCGGCCGCCTTCCCCGCGCCCCCCCGCTGGCCTCGACGCTGTCCAGCTGCCTCGCGACGCTGTCCAGCGGCACCGCGACGCTGTCCAGCGGCACCGCGACGCTGTCCGGCTGCCCGGTGCTTTCCGCCCGCGCCGGTCCGGTGCGGTGCGGTGCGGTCCGCGCCGCGCCGCGCCGCAGCCGCTTCTGCGCGCGCCGCCATTTTCCCCCGGCCCCCTCCGCTTCCGGAGCGGCTCGGCCCGCCCATGCGGCGCGCCCATTGGTCACGGCGCCGGAAGCGGCTTCCGTCCTCGGGGAGCCCGTCCCATTGGTCGGTCGCGCCGTCAATCTTCAGCGCCTCCCACCCCGGCCAATCGGAGCGCGGCAGGCGATCCGACCAATCGGAGCGCGGCGGTCGCGCTGTGATTGGCTCGTCCTCCTGTCAATCCGCCAGGGGGCGGTTGCCATGGTGAGGACGCCCCGCCCGGTGGCGCATGCGCAGTAGTGAGGGCGGCGCCGTCCTTACTACTGCGCATGCGCGACCGGGCGGGGCTTCCTCACCATGGCAACCGCCCCCCGGGCGGATTGACAGGAGGACGAGCCAATCACAACGCGACCGCCGCGCTCCGATTGGTCGGATCGCCTGCCGCGCTCCGATTGGCCGGAGTGGGACGTCAATGGCGGTTGCCATGGTGAGGACGCCCCGCCCGGTGGCGCATGCGCAGTAGTGAGGGCGGCGCCGTGCTCGCTACTGCCCCCTCGTGGACAAAAAGCGGTACTGCAGGTACGCAGGTACAGGGCGGGGGGGGGGGGGGGGGGGACGCGCATGCCCAGTAGAAAGGGGGGCGCTGCGCTCGCCGCCGCTGCCGCCCGTGCCAGCAGAAACCGGCGGTGCGGCTCGGGGAGCGGGGGGAGGCGGGACCGGGGAAGGTTCCCTTTTCCCCAAATTAGGGAAAATGTTATTCATGTTCGGGGTTCAATTTGGGGGTTCAATTTACGGTTCTGCAGCGTCAGCCCCCGCATGGGCGCCGTCCCCGGCGGCGGGGAAGGGCAAGAAAAACCCTAACAAAACCCTGAAGTCTTTTCCGTTGCGGAAAAGCACCGAAAAAAACCCCAAATTGAATAATTTTCCCCAATTTGGGGAAAATGGAACCTCCCAGGGCTCCGCCTTCCCCCCCCGCATCCGCCGAGCTGCAGCGCCGGTTTCTGCTGGCACGGGCGGCAGCGGCGAGCGCAGCGCCCCCCCCCCCCCGTCCACTGCGCATGCGGCCGGACCCCCCTACCCCCGTACCTGCAGTACCGCTTTTTGTCCACAAGCGGCGGCAGCAGCGAGGGCGGCGCCACTCTTTCCACTGCGCATGCGCGCCCCCCCACCTGCAGTACCGATTTTTGTCCACAAGGCGGCAGTAGCGAGCACGGCGCCGCCCTTACTACTGCGCATGCGCGACCAGGCGGGGCTTCCTCACCATGGCAACCGCCCCCGGGCGGATTGACAGGAGGACGAGCCAATCACAACGCGACCGCCGCGCTCCGATTGGTCGGATCGCCTGCCGCGCTCCGATTGGCCGGAGTGGGACGTCAATGGCGGTTGCCATGGTGAGGACGCCCCGCCCGGTGGCGCATGCGCAGTAGTGAGGGCGGCGCCGTCCTTACTACTGCGCATGCGCGACCGGGCGGGGCTTCCTCACCATGGCAACCGCCCCCGGGCGGATTGACAGGAGGACGAGCCAATCACAACGCGACCGCCCCGCTCCGATTGGTCGGATCGCCTGCCGCGCTCCGATTGGCCGGACTGGGAGGCGCTGGAGATTGACGGCGCGATCGACCAATGGGACGGGGGCTCCTAGAGGACGGACGCCGCTTACGGCACCGCGACCAATGGGCGCGCGGTATGGGCGGGCCGAGCCGCTCCGGAACCGGAGGGGGCCGGGGGGAAAACGGCGGCCAGCCCAGAAATCGCTGCGGACCGGTCCGCAGCGGGCGGAAAGCACCGGGCAGCGCCCACGCCCCCTTCCTTGTCCCCCTCTGAGACCTCACCGGGGCCATGAGCGGTGACCGCTCTCAGCCCGCTTCCCTCCACCCAGGGACCGTGACCACTTACCGGCGGGCAGGCCTTCCCGCTCTCTGCCCTGTCCCCGCTCGCAGTCCGGGCAGCCGCAGCCGTCGCCTCGGCGCCAAAAACCTCCGGTGTTCGCCCCGCAACCAGCCCCAGGGACGCCGCGGCGCTCTGCGCGTGGCCCCGGGGGCCGTGGGGGCGACAGCAGCCAGTCCGCCGGCGTCCAGGAAGGCAGGCGGGGGTGCCGCCTTATCCACCACAGAGACATCGGGGAGCTTTGCGTCCCTGCAGGAAAACGGGGCTGCGTTTTTTTCCTCCTGTCCCGCTGCACCGATCCAGCTCCCCAGGGCGGGAGGGGAAACGGGGGAAGGGGCTGCTTTTCATAGAATCATAGAATCGTCTAGGTTGCAAGAGACCCTTGGGATCATCGAGTCCAACCATCTACCCTACTCTACAAAGTTCTCCCCTACACCATATCCCCCAACACCACATCTCGACGGTTCTTAAACACATCCAGGGATGGTGACTCGACCACCTCCCTGGGTAGCCTGTTCCAATGCCCGACCACTCCCTCTGTGAAACATTCTTTCCTAATGTCCAGTCTAAACCTACCCTGTTGGAGCTTGAAGCCGTTCCCTCTCGTTCTGTCATTACCTACCCGTGCCAGGAGACCAGCACCGACCTCTCTACAGTGTCCTTTCAAGTAGGTTTAGAGAGTGACGAGGTCTCCCCTCAGCCCCCTCTTCCTCATACTAAACAGTCCCAGCTCCTTCAACCGCTCTTCATAGGATTTGTTTTCCAGGCCCTTCACCAGCTTCGTTGCCCTCCTCTGCACTCGCTCCAGCACCTCGACATCTCTCTTGGATTGAGGTGCCCAAAACCGGACACAATACTCCAGGTGTGGCCTCACCAGTGCCGAGTACAGGGGCACAATCGCCTCCCTACTTCTGCTGCTCACGCTGTTTCTAATACAAGCCAGGATGCCGTTGGCTTTCGTGGCCACCTGGGCACACTGCCGGCTCACGTTCAGCCGCTTGCCCATTAGAACCCCCAGGTCTCTTTCTTCCAGGTGGTTTTCCAGCCACGTTTCCCCAAGCCTGTAGCGCTGCTCGGGGTTATTGTGGCCCACGCGCAGAACCTGGCGCTCGCCCTTGTTGAAACTCATACCACTGATGTTGGCCCAACGATCCAATCTACCTAAGTCTCTCTGTAGAGCTTCCCTATCCTCCTGGGAATCAACACTCCTGCTTAAAGCGCTTTTGAAAGCGCTTGGACGCCGGCAAGAGAGAGCAGAGGGGAGGGCCAGTTTGGAAATCCCTTCTAGCGATAGGCTCTCTTTGCAGTCTGGAACCATCTACAGCACAGGCGTTTACGCCTCCGCACTGACCGACCCGTGGGTAAGACTTAGGGAAAACGGATGCTCTTGATACACTTCGACAGAACGTCTGCTAAGAGTCACATCTGTTTAGACTTACAGATTAACACGCACGATAGATAGACAACATCCAATTGGACTAGCGACCTGTCCAGACATCCGCTTTGACGCTTCAATCTCTCTTTATAAATAAATCTTTTAAAAAATCTTTCCGTCGTCTAAACTCCCATTAAATAATACAGAATCCTTAGAGATACGGGTTGGTATTTTGAACTCCTTTTATATACGTAAGGGAATATTATTTTTCAACACACAGAAAAATGAGAGATTGTTCTCTACTCCAATGCCTCACCCCCGCATATACAGCTTTTAACATTTTTTAAACACCACCGCCCAAAACCCCAACCACCTGCCCCGCACCAAGTTTTCAGGCGTTTGGGGGCCGTGACCCACCCTCTTGTGGGGGGAACCCCACTTAACCCCCACTCACCTGCTCCTCCGCCGCACCGTCGCTCCCCCGCTGACATCCGGCTGCCCCAAATGACATCATCACACCACCCCCCCCCCCACACACGCACCGGTTTTTTTAATTCGCCCCAAAAAATGCACCGAACGACCAGACCCAGGGCTGGCCCCTTCCCCTCAGGCGGCTCCACCACCGGCTGCAAACCCGGGCCGGGGCATCTGTCGAGCAGCACGAGACGCGGACAACGAGGCACCTGCAAAACAAACAGCAAACCCCAACCGGAGATCAGCATCATCAAACGAAAGAGCACCGAAGAGAGTAGAGGAATTCCCTCCGGCCGAGGGACAGGACAGGAGCTGAGCTACAGGAGGATTGCGGGGAAACAGCTCCGCTCCAAAGACGGCACGGCCTGCCAAAGCCGGAGCCATCCCGACGCTTCAGGTCCCTATTCAGACTGACCCGTGCCACTTGCAACACCTTCTCAGCCTAACAGCGTAACAAACCCTCCGCCCGCTGGGGGGAAGCGCCTCCTCCCTTCCCTTTCCCTGCCGCTGGAAAGCTCTGCGCGCGTTTAGATACGGCCAAGAAAAATACTCACGCTAGAAAAGCCTCGGGTTTTTTCTTCGGCGCTAATTCAACTGGCACAGCTCCGAACCCCCACCGTTGCGCTCTCCGTCTCCAGAACGCGCAGTTGTCATTTGACCGGGGGCTGCTTTCTCTCCTACCCAAGGAGGAGGGACATCTGGCCGGCGGCACTGCCCGAGAGAGATGCTACCGCACTGCCGGGGAAACGCGACGCTGAAAGCCAGGCAGAAATCAGGTTCTTCAGAGCGCTCCGCCTAAAGAAAAGGGGGGGGGAAAACAAAAAACAAAAAAACTAGAAAAAAAACCCAACCAAAAACCCAACCCGTTACCTTCAGTCGCCTCTCTTTTCAAAGATTTGGAACAAATACCTCGCCGCTTAGGGACGCCTAAGACGCTGTAGGCTACAGCCGGTGGACGGTTGCCGTTTAAAGCCTGCAAGTCAGTTTGCACGTTATACGACTTTAACCCTTTTTTTAAAGTCTCCTTTACGATAGAAAAAACCAGGAAGGTAAGAGATTCCCCAAACGGCTGTACTTTTGGCGGGGGGAAATCCAATCCCCGGTGCCGCGATCCACCAGGCTACCGAAAACGACCGGCGGACCGGCCAAGGCTTTTGGCTGTGCCGAACACGCAGAGGAACAGGGTTTGGCCGTGTCCCCGCTGTTACGGGGGACCCAGAGCCCAAAGGCCGGCCATGCCATCGGCCGTCGGAAGAGGTGCCGCGCTCGGGCCTTTGGAAGGACATCGTCTTTCTTTTTGTCCCTATTTAATAGAGCGCGCGACGTCTCCTCGCTGATGACTTCTGCTGCCCAGCGCATCGTCTCCGAGGATCCCCTCTCGTGGGAACTTCAGGAGAGGCAACCGCTTGGCACGAGAAACCGGTGCCCTTTCAGAAAGGGAAACCTCCTTCCGACTGACGTCCAAATGACACGCCGTAGGCTACGGACAACGGACGTTCCTGGAAGGCTCGACTCACCTAAGCCACCTCAGGACTCGCCGCCACCAGTGACGAGGCTGATGATGCTCCTTGGTTCGTGGCAAAGCCTGGAAAACAGGCAGAAGCGGCGCCGGTTCGTCCCGTTTTGTCCACGTCTCTTCGTTGACCGCCCCGGCTTTCAGCGCAGATGCCATGAAAGAGGAGTGACAAAGAAAAGGCGAGGTCAGGCAGCAAAAGAGCTCTGCAGGCTGCCACCTGCAGTCAACCGCGCACCCTGTTTTGGAAGCCACACGCCCGCCCGCCCGCCCGCCACCCCCCGCCCAAAACAAACAAACAAACAAACAAAGAAAGAGACAAGAACCCCGGCACCTGGCCTCTTTCTTGTCTTCAGGAGCTCATCCTGAAGCTCATCGCTTCTGTCTTGTCAGAGCAGGAAGCGCAGACCATCTGTATCCCGAGGACACCTGACCGGGATTAACACGTGTCCAGAGGTAGTCCCCATCTCTACGAGCGTGTCGCTTTGGTGCTTTTAATAATCCTAACTCGACGGTAGTCACTGGGACGGTCCTTTACGGTGGCTTCTTCAGACTTCTGGATCGCCAGTCCCAGTATTTCCATTTCATCCTACCAAAAAAAACCCCAAAGCACGTTACAGCTGCACATAACATTTTCTGCACGTTCTTGTACGAGTATTTAAGGCGTAGGAGAAAGAGAAGATCTGAAAGGCAGAAGAGGCATTCAAAAACCGTGCAACTATGAAAAAGTAAAGCAGCTCTCTCGGAAAAGCACGAGAAACGGCCATAAAAGGTATACTTATGAAATACGCCAAGTAATATCGGGGCACCAAAATATACTATATAGGAAGGCTAGGTGGCTCATTTGATAGAAATTCGATGTAAATCTAAGACAGTACCGAGAATTCTGTCTGTAAATGGGTAATATTCGGCACCACTCGGCTCTAAAATTGCCGCTGCGCCTGCCTGTGAAAAATCCTACTTTAAAAGCATCTAGTACGAACCTTAAAGTTTTCATCACAGTTACAGCCATCTTTCACCTTAAAGCATGCTTTACATTGCTGCTGCAGCCTATCTGCCAACTTGGAGTGTACACATCTGGGTATACACGCTTGTAATTCAGGACGATTCCCACAAATCGTTTCTGTGCAGAAAAACAGGCCTCGTTTCATTATGCAATCAAATTTGAAATTTTTTTTCTCGGGAGAAGTTTTGCCTTTTTAACTGTGAGAATTTTAACTAGGAATTCACACGCTACCCATGCCTCAAATTATGAGGAGACGCATCACAAAACGAACTCAAAACGAACATCCCGGATTCAGGAAAACTAATTGTGCCTCCCCCCTCTGTGGAACGTGTCCGTAGGACAGGAGCGGGCACCCGCTTTGCCACAGAAGCAGACGGATGCGGAATTGCTCCACGCGTGTCGGTTAACACACATTCAGCTAATGGCCCACCACTCCTTGTACGCAGAGGCTGACGACAGCCAGGTCGCCCGGTACGGGCTGAACACTTTGCAGGATTTGTTACAAACCTTTTTAGTGAAATAGATTTTGAAACCCCAGGAAACACACCCCTACCTCCGAGAATTGTAAGGCAATAAATATTTTGACAACTTACATTTCACGTCTATCCATGTATGTCCCATTACTGTCTGTGGTCATAAACTATCTAATATAGAATACTAAACGTTGCTACCATTTAAGAACCGAACGACAGCAACTGAACTGAACCGAAAGGAAGAGCTTTTCTTTGAAAATCGCAGTGCCACCTGAGAAGAAGCTGAAGACTGAAAATCGGGCGAGAGAATCACGCAAAAATATCAGCCTTGCTCTAAAAGCAAGACAGGAGAAAACCCACCAAAAAATAAAATGCAGTTCAATTGACCCAAAGGTCACCAAACAAGACAGGCAAAAAGCTTCACAACACACAGCGTTTGCACCGCTGTCGCTTTTCTGGCTTTTGCTGGGCCTAAGAGGTTGCTGTGACTTCCTCGAGCTGCCCTTCTGCGGTCACCAGATTGTTTCAGGGGAGACAGACGTCTCCCGGGGAGGCGCACGCAGAGAGCGCCGCTACGTCTCGGCTGTGACCCCTTGGTCACTGCGTTCCTGCGGTGCCCGTACCCGTGCTACCAACAGGATGTCACAAAAGGACGCAAGAGCAGGGGGAATCGCTACAGGAGTCCTGAATGTTTCCACGGGCTTTTGAAAACCCCATTTTCTAAATTAAGTTACGCGAGGGAGTCTTTTTGAAAGTTACGAGGCTTCTGTGTGTCTGCTACTAAAAACATCCAACCGACCGACTCAAAAAACACCCAGAACACACTTTCCCCACGTTCCCCCGACACCGTAGCCTTTCATCTCGGGGGATTTCCTTTCCTGCCTTGCGAACGGATGCAGGTTAGGGACACCATAAGACAGCTTCCCTAGGGTATCCGAACGGCTGTCAGCGTACCATTTAGATCCCTTGAGTACAAGCAATAGCGCGCGTTACCTCTCCGGTTTGATGCTCGCTGACAGGCCGAATCCTTTGTGGAACCTTAAGCTGTTGTTCCGGCTTCCCTATCTCTTGCTGGAAAAGGTCTCTCTCCTGCTCTCGGTCAATTGCTCGCTCCTGAAAGTGACGAAACAGTGAGGATGCACCATTTCACGTAAAAACTGTCTAAATTAAGGATATTACAGCTTCTCGCTTCTTTTAACACGAGGCTGCTAACGGTACGTCAGTAGCATTATTACATGTCAGTACGAGCCGGCAACGCGCGCTGGCAGCCCAGAAAGCCAACCCCACCCTGGGCTGCATCAAGAGAAGCGTGGCCAGCGGGTCACGGGAGGCGATTCTACCCCCCTCTACTCTGCGCACGCGAGACCCCACCTGGAGTACGGTGTCCAGCTTTGGAGTCCTCGACACGGGAAGGACGTGGACCTGTTGGAAGGGGCCCAGCGGAGGGCCACGAAAACCATCGGAGGGACGGAGCACCTCCCCTGTGAAGAGAGACTGAGAGAGCTGGGGTTGTTCAGCCTGGAGAAGAGAAGGCTCCGGGGAGACCTCAGAGCAGCCTTCCAATATCTGAAGGGAGCCTACGGGAGAGCCGGAGAGGGACTCTCTGTCGGGAAAGGTAGCGACAGGACAAGGGGTAACGGTTTTAAATCGGAAGAGGGGAGATTCAGACTAGATGTTAGGAGGAAATTCTTTACCGTGAGGGTGGTGAGGCACTGGAACAGGTTGCCCGGGGAAGCTGTGGATGCCCCATCCCTGGAAGTGTTTAAGGCCAGGCTGGACGGGGCTTTGAGCAACCCGCTCTAGTGGAGGCGTCCCTGCCCAAGGCAGGGGGGCTGCAACACGATGATCTTGAAGGTCCCTTCCAACTCTAACCATTCTACGATTCTATGGTTTTTAAGGTGGCAGAACCTCTTGCGACTTCCATTAACAAAAACTACTCTCACCATTCGGGGCAACAAATCTCACATTTTTGAATAAAAACACGAGGACGGCACTGATACAGCCAGTATTATTTCACAAAAAGGACAGTTTTGTCTCTTCTGTTCAAAGCACAGCATACAAATAGCAATAGGCCAGTATTTTATGGTCTCCTTTCCTCGCGTTCATCCTTCATATATGTAGCATAAATAGGAATTAAGAATAGAAATTAACTTTGTGTTCATACTGAGGAGGAGCCAATGGGAAAAAAGAAATTCTAAATTTTGCATTTCAGTGTTACTTTTGACCAGCTGCAGTTGTTATATCCCACTCTGATATTTGGGGAATACATCTTTATACTGGAAATAAGGCACAGCCGCTGGCATCCGGTGAAACGTCACCTTTAAATGCCACTTTGCTGAACAGACAAACCTGATCAGACGCATTGAAATAAACTAGCTCAAGTAGCTGATACACAGAGGAATGCTCTGTCTAGCAACAGAAGCTTTTGCAAAAATGGAGGAAGCCAGAACAAAGCTGCAACAGTTACAAGTTGCAGATTTGAAAACCTCACCTGCTGTTTGAGCACCCCGCAGCCCGCCCAGCCCCTGCTTTCCCCCGCAGCCCCCAACGCCCTCCTGCCCACCCCCCGTGCAGAACCAGCCAAAACGGCTTCTGCTCTCCGCCCCCAAACCGCATCACTTACTGCCCCCTTCCGAGCCCCAAAACCCAGCCGCTGAGCCTCTGCTCAAGTCCCCAAAACGCCGGACTCCACCCCCGCCCCTCAGCCCAAAGCCACACGACTCCCTCTCCGGCTGAAGCCCCAACACCAGCCACGCGAGCCCGTTTGCCAGCCCCAGGAGCCGCGAGCACCTCCCCAGACGCCTCAGCCCGCCCCCCCGCAACGCCGTCTCCCCTCGGAGCCGCCTCGGGACCCCGGCCGCCTTCCCCGCGCCCCCCCGCTGGCCTCGACGCTGTCCAGCTGCCTCGCGACGCTGTCCAGCGGCACCGCGACGCTGTCCAGCGGCACCGCGACGCTGTCCGGCTGCCCGGTGCTTTCCGCCCGCGCCGGTCCGGTGCGGTGCGGTGCGGTCCGCGCCGCGCCGCGCCGCAGCCGCTTCTGCGCGCGCCGCCATTTTCCCCCGGCCCCCTCCGCTTCCGGAGCGGCTCGGCCCGCCCATGCGGCGCGCCCATTGGTCACGGCGCCGGAAGCGGCTTCCGTCCTCGGGGAGCCCGTCCCATTGGTCGGTCGCGCCGTCAATCTTCAGCGCCTCCCACCCCGGCCAATCGGAGCGCGGCAGGCGATCCGACCAATCGGAGCGCGGCGGTCGCGCTGTGATTGGCTCGTCCTCCTGTCAATCCGCCAGGGGGCGGTTGCCATGGTGAGGACGCCCCGCCCGGTGGCGCATGCGCAGTAGTGAGGGCGGCGCCGTCCTTACTACTGCGCATGCGCGACCGGGCGGGGCTTCCTCACCATGGCAACCGCCCCCCGGGCGGATTGACAGGAGGACGAGCCAATCACAACGCGACCGCCGCGCTCCGATTGGTCGGATCGCCTGCCGCGCTCCGATTGGCCGGAGTGGGACGTCAATGGCGGTTGCCATGGTGAGGACGCCCCGCCCGGTGGCGCATGCGCAGTAGTGAGGGCGGCGCCGTGCTCGCTACTGCCCCCTCGTGGACAAAAAGCGGTACTGCAGGTACGCAGGTACAGGGCGGGGGGGGGGGGGGGGGGGACGCGCATGCCCAGTAGAAAGGGGGGCGCTGCGCTCGCCGCCGCTGCCGCCCGTGCCAGCAGAAACCGGCGGTGCGGCTCGGGGAGCGGGGGGAGGCGGGACCGGGGAAGGTTCCCTTTTCCCCAAATTAGGGAAAATGTTATTCATGTTCGGGGTTCAATTTGGGGGTTCAATTTACGGTTCTGCAGCGTCAGCCCCCGCATGGGCGCCGTCCCCGGCGGCGGGGAAGGGCAAGAAAAACCCTAACAAAACCCTGAAGTCTTTTCCGTTGCGGAAAAGCACCGAAAAAAACCCCAAATTGAATAATTTTCCCCAATTTGGGGAAAATGGAACCTCCCAGGGCTCCGCCTTCCCCCCCCGCATCCGCCGAGCTGCAGCGCCGGTTTCTGCTGGCACGGGCGGCAGCGGCGAGCGCAGCGCCCCCCCCCCCCCGTCCACTGCGCATGCGGCCGGACCCCCCTACCCCCGTACCTGCAGTACCGCTTTTTGTCCACAAGCGGCGGCAGCAGCGAGGGCGGCGCCACTCTTTCCACTGCGCATGCGCGCCCCCCCACCTGCAGTACCGATTTTTGTCCACAAGGCGGCAGTAGCGAGCACGGCGCCGCCCTTACTACTGCGCATGCGCGACCAGGCGGGGCTTCCTCACCATGGCAACCGCCCCCGGGCGGATTGACAGGAGGACGAGCCAATCACAACGCGACCGCCGCGCTCCGATTGGTCGGATCGCCTGCCGCGCTCCGATTGGCCGGAGTGGGACGTCAATGGCGGTTGCCATGGTGAGGACGCCCCGCCCGGTGGCGCATGCGCAGTAGTGAGGGCGGCGCCGTCCTTACTACTGCGCATGCGCGACCGGGCGGGGCTTCCTCACCATGGCAACCGCCCCCGGGCGGATTGACAGGAGGACGAGCCAATCACAACGCGACCGCCCCGCTCCGATTGGTCGGATCGCCTGCCGCGCTCCGATTGGCCGGACTGGGAGGCGCTGGAGATTGACGGCGCGATCGACCAATGGGACGGGGGCTCCTAGAGGACGGACGCCGCTTACGGCACCGCGACCAATGGGCGCGCGGTATGGGCGGGCCGAGCCGCTCCGGAACCGGAGGGGGCCGGGGGAAAACGGCGGCCAGCCCAGAAATCGCTGCGGACCGGTCCGCAGCGGGCGGAAAGCACCGGGCAGCGCCCACGCCCCCTTCCTTGTCCCCCTCTGAGACCTCACCGGGGCCATGAGCGGTGACCGCTCTCAGCCCGCTTCCCTCCACCCAGGGACCGTGACCACTTACCGGCGGGCAGGCCTTCCCGCTCTCTGCCCTGTCCCCGCTCGCAGTCCGGGCAGCCGCAGCCGTCGCCTCGGCGCCAAAAACCTCCGGTGTTCGCCCCGCAACCAGCCCCAGGGACGCCGCGGCGCTCTGCGCGTGGCCCCGGGGGCCGTGGGGGCGACAGCAGCCAGTCCGCCGGCGTCCAGGAAGGCAGGCGGGGGTGCCGCCTTATCCACCACAGAGACATCGGGGAGCTTTGCGTCCCTGCAGGAAAACGGGGCTGCGTTTTTTTCCTCCTGTCCCGCTGCACCGATCCAGCTCCCCAGGGCGGGAGGGGAAACGGGGGAAGGGGCTGCTTTTCATAGAATCATAGAATCGTCTAGGTTGCAAGAGACCCTTGGCATCATCGAGTCCAACCATCTACCCTACTCTACAAAGTTCTCCCCTACACCATATCCCCCAACACCACATCTCAACGGTTCTTAAACACATCCAGGGATGGTGACTCGACCACCTCCCTGGGTAGCCTGTTCCAATGCCCGACCACTCCCTCTGTGAAACATTCTTTCCTAATGTCCAGTCTAAACCTACCCTGTTGGAGCTTGAAGCCGTTCCCTCTCGTTCTGTCATTACCTACCCGTGCCAGGAGACCAGCACCGACCTCTCTACAGTGTCCTTTCAAGTAGGTTTAGAGAGTGACGAGGTCTCCCCTCAGCCCCCTCTTCCTCATACTAAACAGTCCCAGCTCCTTCAACCGCTCTTCATAGGATTTGTTTTCCAGGCCCTTCACCAGCTTCGTTGCCCTCCTCTGCACTCGCTCCAGCACCTCGACATCTCTCTTGGATTGAGGTGCCCAAAACCAGACGCAATACTCCAGGTGTGGCCTCACCAGTGCCGAGTACAGGGGCACAATCGCCTCCCTACTTCTGCTGCTCACGCTGTTTCTAATACAAGCCAGGATGCCGTTGGCTTTCGTGGCCACCTGGGCACACTGCCGGCTCACGTTCAGCCGCTTGTCCATTAGAACCCCCAGGTCTCTTTCTTCCAGGTGGTTTTCCAGCCACATTTCCCCAAGCCTGTAGCGCTGCTCGGGGTTATTGTGGCCCACGCGCAGAACCTGGCGCTCGCCCTTGTTGAAACTCATACCACTGATGTTGGCCCAACGATCCAATCTACCTAAGTCTCTCTGTAGAGCTTCCCTATCCTCCTGGGAATCAACACTCCTGCTTAAAGCGCTTTTGAAAGCGCTTGGACGCCGGCAAGAGAGAGCAGAGGGGAGGGCCAGTTTGGAAATCCCTTCTAGCGATAGGCTCTCTTTGCAGTCTGGAACCATCTACAGCACAGGCGTTTACGCCTCCGCACTGACCGACCCGTGGGTAAGACTTAGGGAAAACGGATGCTCTTGATACACTTCGACAGAACCTCTGCTAAGAGTCACATCTGTTTAGACTTACAGATTAACACGCACGATAGATAGACAACATCCAATTGGACTAGCGACCTGTCCAGACATCCGCTTTGACGCTTCAATCTCTCTTTATAAATAAATCTTTTAAAAAATCTTTCCGTCGTCTAAACTCCCATTAAATAATACAGAATCCTTAGAGATACGGGTTGGTATTTTGAACTCCTTTTATATACGTAAGGGAATATTATTTTTCAACACACAGAAAAATGAGAGATTGTTCTCTACTCCAATGCCTCACCCCCGCATATACAGCTTTTAACATTTTTTAAACACCACCGCCCAAAACCCCAACCACCTGCCCCGCACCAAGTTTTCAGGCGTTTGGGGGCCGTGACCCACCCTCTTGTGGGGGGAACCCCACTTAACCCCCACTCACCTGCTCCTCCGCCGCACCGTCGCTCCCCCGCTGACATCCGGCTGCCCCAAATGACATCATCACACCACCCCCCCCCCCACACACGCACCGGTTTTTTTAATTCGCCCCAAAAAATGCACCGAACGACCAGACCCAGGGCTGGCCCCTTCCCCTCAGGCGGCTCCACCACCGGCTGCAAACCCGGGCCGGGGCATCTGTCGAGCAGCACGAGACGCGGACAACGAGGCACCTGCAAAACAAACAGCAAACCCCAACCGGAGATCAGCATCATCAAACGAAAGAGCACCGAAGAGAGTAGAGGAATTCCCTCCGGCCGAGGGACAGGACAGGAGC
>NW_027414672.1:0-19934 GCF_964106895.1 Numenius arquata | reverse complement strand
TCTGGAAACTTATGGAACCCTACAAGCTCCTACCAACCCCTGCGAGCACTTACACAACCCTACAGGTCCCTACGGCAATCTACGGGACTCTATGGGCCCCTAGGGAACCCTACAGATTTCGACGGAACCCTACGAGCCCCTCTGGAACCCTACAGAATACTCCAGGACCCGACAGCACTCTACAAGACCCTTAGCAACACAACGGAACCTCACTAAAACCCTATGGGCTCCTACAGAACACTGTAGGCGCCTACGGAAACCTACAGACCCCTACAGAATACTACCAGCCACTACAGAAAAATATGGCCCCTACGGAACTCTACGGAACCTGGCAGAAACACTGTGGGCCCCTACAGGCCCTTGCGGGCACTTGCAGAACTCTGCAGGAACCCACGGAACTTTATGGAACCCTACCAGCCCCTACGGAAGCCTAAAGACCCTTGCAGGCAGTTACGGAACGGTACAGGGCCCTAGGGAACTTTACCAGCCACTACGGAACTCTACGGGCCCCTACGGAACCCTGCAGAACCCTCCAGAACCTTACAGAATCCCACGGATTCCTACAGACTCCTGCGGGCACTTACTCAACCCTAGAGGACCCTACGGAACACTACTGGCTCCTACGGTACTCCACAGGCCTCTAGGGAACCTACGAAGCTCTACGGAACCCTATGGATCCTTACGGAACAGTACGGGCCCCTTCAGACCTCTGCGGGCGCTTATGGAAACCTACAGGACCCTACCGAAACTGTACAAGACTCTACAGGCCCCTAGGGAACACCACAGGCCCCTACGGAACCCTACACAACCCTCCGGAAACATATGGCACCCTACAAGCTCCTACCAACCCCTGCGGGCACTTACACAACCCTACAGGCCCCTACGGAAATCTATGGGACTCTACGGGCCCCTAGGGAACCCTTCAGATTTCGACGGAACCCGACCAGCCCCTCTGGAACCCTACAGAATACTCCAGGACCCGACAGCACTCTACAAGACCCTTAGCAACACAACGGAACCTCACTAAAACCCTATGGGCTCCTACAGAATACTGCAGGTGCCTACGGAACCCTACAGACACCTACGGGCACTTACAGAACACTGCAGGCCCCTACGGAACCCTACAGGTCCATACAGAACCCCACAGGGCCCTGCGGAACTTTACCAGCCACTACGGAACTCTACGGGCCCCTACGGAACCCTGCAGAACCCTCCGGAACCTTACAGAATCCCACAGACTCCTACAGACTTCTGCGGGCACTTAAACAACCCTAGAGGACCCTACGGAACACTGCCAGCCCCTATGGAAGGAACCCTACGGGCCCCTACAGAACACTACTGGCTCCTGCGGTACTCCACAGGCCTCTAGGGAACCTACGAAGCTCTACGGAGCCCTATGGATCCTTACGGAACAGTACGGGCCCCTTCAGACCTCTGCGGGCACTTATGGAAACCTACAGGACCCTACAGAACTGTACGAGACTCTACAGGCCCCTAGGGAACACCACAGGCCCCTACGGAACCGTACGAGACTCTACAGGCCCTTAGGGAACACCACAGGCCCCTACGGAACCCTACACAACCCTCTGGAAACTTATGGAACCCTACAAGCTCCTACCAACCCCTGCGAGCACTTACACAACCCTACAGGTCCCTACGGCAATCTACGGGACTCTATGGGCCCCTAGGGAACCCTACAGATTTCGACGGAACCCTACGAGCCCCTCTGGAACCCTACAGAATACTCCAGGACCCGACAGCACTCTACAAGACCCTTAGCAACACAACGGAACCTCACTAAAACCCTATGGGCTCCTACAGAACACTGTAGGTGCCTACGGAAACCTACAGACCCCTACAGAATACTACCAGCCACTACAGAAAAATATGGCCCCTCCGGAACTCTACGGAACCTGGCAGAAACACTGTGGGCCCCTACAGGCCCTTGCGGGCACTTGCAGAACTCTGCAGGAACCCACGGAACTTTATGGAACCCTACCAGCCCCTACGGAAGCCTAAAGACCCTTGCAGGCAGTTACGGAACGGTACAGGGCCCTAGGGAACTTTACCAGCCACTACGGAACTCTACGGGCCCCTACGGAACCCTGCAGAACCCTCCAGAACCTTACAGAATCCCACGGATTCCTACAGACTCCTGCGGGCACTTACTCAACCCTAGAGGACCCTACGGAACACTACTGGCTCCTACGGTACTCCACAGGCCTCTAGGGAACCTACGAAGCTCTACGGAACCCTATGGATCCTTACGGAACAGTACGGGCCCCTTCAGACCTCTGCGGGCGCTTATGGAAACCTACAGGACCCTACCGAAACTGTACGAGACTCTACAGGCCCCTAGGGAACACCACAGGCCCCTACGGAACCCTACACAACCCTCCGGAAACATATGGCACCCTACAAGCTCCTACCAACCCCTGCGGGCACTTACACAACCCTACAGGCCCCTACGGAAATCTATGGGACTCTACGGGCCCCTAGGGAACCCTTCAGATTTCGACGGAACCCGACCAGCCCCTCTGGAACCCTACAGAATACTCCAGGACCCGACAGCACTCTACAAGACCCTTAGCAACACAACGGAACCTCACTAAAACCCTATGGGCTCCTACAGAACACTGCAGGCCCCTACGGAACCCTACAGGTCCATACAGAACCCCACAGGGCCCTAGGGAACTTTACCAGCCACTACGGAACTCTACGGGCCCCTACGGAACCCTGCAGAACCCTCCGGAACCTTACAGAATCCCACAGACTCCTACAGACTTCTGCGGGCACTTAAACAACCCTAGAGGACCCTACGGAACACTGCCAGCCCCTATGGAAGGAACCCTACGGGCCCCTACAGAACACTACTGGCTCCTGCGGTACTCCACAGGCCTCTAGGGAACCTACGAAGCTCTACGGAGCCCTATGGATCCTTACGGAACAGTACGGGCCCCTTCAGACCTCTGCGGGCGCTTATGGAAACCTACAGGACCCTACGGAACTGTACGAGACTCTACAGGCCCCTAGGGAACACCACAGGCCCCTACGGAACCGTACGAGACGCTACAGGCCCTTAGGGAACACCACAGGCCCCTACGGAACCCTACACAACCCTCTGGAAACTTATGGAACCCTACAAGCTCCTACCAACCCCTGCGAGCACTTACACAACCCTACAGGTCCCTACGGCAATCTACGGGACTCTATGGGCCCCTAGGGAACCCTACAGATTTCGACGGAACCCTACGAGCCCCTCTGGAACCCTACAGAATACTCCAGGACCCGACAGCACTCTACAAGACCCTTAGCAACACAACGGAACCTCACTAAAACCCTATGGGCTCCTACAGAACACTGTAGGCGCCTACGGAAACCTACAGACCCCTACAGAATACTACCAGCCACTACAGAAAAATATGGCCCCTACGGAACTCTACGGAACCTGGCAGAAACACTGTGCGCCCCTACAGGCCCTTGCGGGCACTTGCAGAACTCTGCAGGAACCCACGGAACTTTATGGAACCCTACCAGCCCCTACGGAAGCCTAAAGACCCTTGCAGGCAGTTACGGAACGGTACAGGGCCCTAGGGAACTTTACCAGCCACTACGGAACTCTACGGGCCCCTACGGAACCCTGCAGAACCCTCCAGAACCTTACAGAATCCCACGGATTCCTACAGACTCCTGCGGGCACTTACTCAACCCTAGAGGACCCTACGGAACACTACTGGCTCCTACGGTACTCCACAGGCCTCTAGGGAACCTACGAAGCTCTACGGAACCCTATGGATCCTTACGGAACAGTACGGGCCCCTTCAGACCTCTGCGGGCGCTTATGGAAACCTACAGGACCCTACCGAAACTGTACAAGACTCTACAGGCCCCTAGGGAACACCACAGGCCCCTACGGAACCCTACACAACCCTCCGGAAACATATGGCACCCTACAAGCTCCTACCAACCCCTGCGGGCACTTACACAACCCTACAGGCCCCTACGGAAATCTATGGGACTCTACGGGCCCCTAGGGAACCCTTCAGATTTCGACGGAACCCGACCAGCCCCTCTGGAACCCTACAGAATACTCCAGGACCCGACAGCACTCTACAAGACCCTTAGCAACACAACGGAACCTCACTAAAACCCTATGGGCTCCTACAGAATACTGCAGGTGCCTACGGAACCCTACAGACACCTACGGGCACTTACAGAACACTGCAGGCCCCTACGGAACCCTACAGGTCCATACAGAACCCCACAGGGCCCTAGGGAACTTTACCAGCCACTACGGAACTCTACGGGCCCCTACGGAACCCTGCAGAACCCTCCGGAACCTTACAGAATCCCACAGACTCCTACAGACTTCTGCGGGCACTTAAACAACCCTAGAGGACCCTACGGAACACTGCCAGCCCCTATGGAAGGAACCCTACGGGCCCCTACAGAACACTACTGGCTCCTGCGGTACTCCACAGGCCTCTAGGGAACCTACGAAGCTCTACGGAGCCCTATGGATCCTTACGGAACAGTACGGGCCCCTTCAGACCTCTGCGGGCACTTATGGAAACCTACAGGACCCTACAGAACTGTACGAGACTCTACAGGCCCCTAGGGAACACCACAGGCCCCTACGGAACCGTACGAGACTCTACAGGCCCTTAGGGAACACCACAGGCCCCTACGGAACCCTACACAACCCTCTGGAAACTTATGGAACCCTACAAGCTCCTACCAACCCCTGCGAGCACTTACACAACCCTACAGGTCCCTACGGCAATCTACGGGACTCTATGGGCCCCTAGGGAACCCTACAGATTTCGACGGAACCCTACGAGCCCCTCTGGAACCCTACAGAATACTCCAGGACCCGACAGCACTCTACAAGACCCTTAGCAACACAACGGAACCTCACTAAAACCCTATGGGCTCCTACAGAACACTGTAGGTGCCTACGGAAACCTACAGACCCCTACAGAATACTACCAGCCACTACAGAAAAATATGGCCCCTCCGGAACTCTACGGAACCTGGCAGAAACACTGTGGGCCCCTACAGGCCCTTGCGGGCACTTGCAGAACTCTGCAGGAACCCACGGAACTTTATGGAACCCTACCAGCCCCTACGGAAGCCTAAAGACCCTTGCAGGCAGTTACGGAACGGTACAGGGCCCTAGGGAACTTTACCAGCCACTACGGAACTCTACGGGCCCCTACGGAACCCTGCAGAACCCTCCAGAACCTTACAGAATCCCACGGATTCCTACAGACTCCTGCGGGCACTTACTCAACCCTAGAGGACCCTACGGAACACTACTGGCTCCTACGGTACTCCACAGGCCTCTAGGGAACCTACGAAGCTCTACGGAACCCTATGGATCCTTACGGAACAGTACGGGCCCCTTCAGACCTCTGCGGGCGCTTATGGAAACCTACAGGACCCTACCGAAACTGTACGAGACTCTACAGGCCCCTAGGGAACACCACAGGCCCCTACGGAACCCTACACAACCCTCCGGAAACATATGGCACCCTACAAGCTCCTACCAACCCCTGCGGGCACTTACACAACCCTACAGGCCCCTACGGAAATCTATGGGACTCTACGGGCCCCTAGGGAACCCTTCAGATTTCGACGGAACCCGACCAGCCCCTCTGGAACCCTACAGAATACTCCAGGACCCGACAGCACTCTACAAGACCCTTAGCAACACAACGGAACCTCACTAAAACCCTATGGGCTCCTACAGAACACTGCAGGCCCCTACGGAACCCTACAGGTCCATACAGAACCCCACAGGGCCCTAGGGAACTTTACCAGCCACTACGGAACTCTACGGGCCCCTACGGAACCCTGCAGAACCCTCCGGAACCTTACAGAATCCCACAGACTCCTACAGACTTCTGCGGGCACTTAAACAACCCTAGAGGACCCTACGGAACACTGCCAGCCCCTATGGAAGGAACCCTACGGGCCCCTACAGAACACTACTGGCTCCTGCGGTACTCCACAGGCCTCTAGGGAACCTACGAAGCTCTACGGAGCCCTATGGATCCTTACGGAACAGTACGGGCCCCTTCAGACCTCTGCGGGCGCTTATGGAAACCTACAGGACCCTACGGAACTGTACGAGACTCTACAGGCCCCTAGGGAACACCACAGGCCCCTACGGAACCGTACGAGACGCTACAGGCCCTTAGGGAACACCACAGGCCCCTACGGAACCCTACACAACCCTCTGGAAACTTATGGAACCCTACAAGCTCCTACCAACCCCTGCGAGCACTTACACAACCCTACAGGTCCCTACGGCAATCTACGGGACTCTATGGGCCCCTAGGGAACCCTACAGATTTCGACGGAACCCTACGAGCCCCTCTGGAACCCTACAGAATACTCCAGGACCCGACAGCACTCTACAAGACCCTTAGCAACACAACGGAACCTCACTAAAACCCTATGGGCTCCTACAGAACACTGTAGGCGCCTACGGAAACCTACAGACCCCTACAGAATACTACCAGCCACTACAGAAAAATATGGCCCCTACGGAACTCTACGGAACCTGGCAGAAACACTGTGCGCCCCTACAGGCCCTTGCGGGCACTTGCAGAACTCTGCAGGAACCCACGGAACTTTATGGAACCCTACCAGCCCCTACGGAAGCCTAAAGACCCTTGCAGGCAGTTACGGAACGGTACAGGGCCCTAGGGAACTTTACCAGCCACTACGGAACTCTACGGGCCCCTACGGAACCCTGCAGAACCCTCCAGAACCTTACAGAATCCCACGGATTCCTACAGACTCCTGCGGGCACTTACTCAACCCTAGAGGACCCTACGGAACACTACTGGCTCCTACGGTACTCCACAGGCCTCTAGGGAACCTACGAAGCTCTACGGAACCCTATGGATCCTTACGGAACAGTACGGGCCCCTTCAGACCTCTGCGGGCGCTTATGGAAACCTACAGGACCCTACCGAAACTGTACAAGACTCTACAGGCCCCTAGGGAACACCACAGGCCCCTACGGAACCCTACACAACCCTCCGGAAACATATGGCACCCTACAAGCTCCTACCAACCCCTGCGGGCACTTACACAACCCTACAGGCCCCTACGGAAATCTATGGGACTCTACGGGCCCCTAGGGAACCCTTCAGATTTCGACGGAACCCGACCAGCCCCTCTGGAACCCTACAGAATACTCCAGGACCCAACAGCACTCTACAAGACCCTTAGCAACACAACGGAACCTCACTAAAACCCTATGGGCTCCTACAGAACACTGCAGGTGCCTACGGAAACCTACAGACACCTACGGGCACTTACAGAACACTGCAGGCCCCTACGGAACCCTACAGGTCCATACAGAACCCCACAGGGCCCTAGGGAACTTTACCAGCCACTACGGAACTCTACGGGCCCCTACGGAACCCTGCAGAACCCTCCAGAACCTTACAGAATCCCACGGATTCCTACAGACTCCTGCGGGCACTTACACAACCCTAGAGGACCCTACGGAACACTACTGGCTCCTACGGTACTCCACAGGCCTCTAGGGAACCTACGAAGCTCTACGGAACCCTATGGATCCTTACGGAACAGTACGGGCCCCTTCAGACCTCTGCGGGCGCTTATGGAAACCTACAGGACCCTACCGAAACTGTACGAGACTCTACAGGCCCCTAGGGAACACCACAGGCCCCTACGGAACCCTATACAACCCTCCGGAAACATATGGCACCCTACAAGCTCCTACCAACCCCTGCGGGCACTTACACAACCCTACAGGCCCCTACGGAAATCTATGGGACTCTACGGGCCCCTAGGGAACCCTTCAGATTTCGACGGAACCCTACCAGCCCCTCTGGAACCCTACAGAATACTCCAGGACCCGACAGCACTCTACAAGACCCTTAGCAACACAATGGAACCTCGCTAAAACCCTATGGGCTCCTACAGAATACTGCAGGTGCCTACGGAACCCTACAGACACCTACGGGCACTTACAGAACACTGCAGGCCCCTACGGAACCCTACAGGTCCATACAGAACCCCACAGGGCCCTAGGGAACTTTACCAGCCACTACGGAACTCTACGGGCCCCTACGGAACCCTGCAGAACCCTCCGGAACCTTACAGAATCCCACAGACTCCTACAGACTTCTGCGGGCACTTAAACAACCCTAGAGGACCCTACGGAACACTGCCAGCCCCTATGGAAGGAACCCTACGGGCCCCTACAGAACACTACTGGCTCCTGCGGTACTCCACAGGCCTCTAGGGAACCTACGAAGCTCTACGGAGCCCTATGGATCCTTACGGAACAGTACGGGCCCCTTCAGACCTCTGCGGGCACTTATGGAAACCTACAGGACCCTACGGAACTGTACGAGACTCTACAGGCCCCTAGGGAACACCACAGGCCCCTACGGAACCGTACGAGACTCTACAGGCCCTTAGGGAACACCACAGGCCCCTACGGAACCCTACACAACCCTCTGGAAACTTATGGAACCCTACAAGCTCCTACCAACCCCTGCGAGCACTTACACAACCCTACAGGTCCCTACGGCAATCTACGGGACTCTATGGGCCCCTAGGGAACCCTACAGATTTCGACGGAACCCTACGAGCCCCTCTGGAACCCTACAGAATACTCCAGGACCCGACAGCACTCTACAAGACCCTTAGCAACACAACGGAACCTCACTAAAACCCTATGGGCTCCTACAGAACACTGTAGGTGCCTACGGAAACCTACAGACCCCTACAGAATACTACCAGCCACTACAGAAAAATATGGCCCCTACGGAACTCTACGGAACCTGGCAGAAACACTGTGGGCCCCTACAGGCCCTTGCGGGCACTTGCAGAACTCTGCAGGAACCCACGGAACTTTATGGAACCCTACCAGCCCCTACGGAAGCCTAAAGACCCTTGCAGGCAGTTACGGAACGGTACAGGGCCCTAGGGAACTTTACCAGCCACTACGGAACTCTACGGGCCCCTACGGAACCCTGCAGAACCCTCCAGAACCTTACAGAATCCCACGGATTCCTACAGACTCCTGCGGGCACTTACTCAACCCTAGAGGACCCTACGGAACACTACTGGCTCCTACGGTACTCCACAGGCCTCTAGGGAACCTACGAAGCTCTACGGAACCCTATGGATCCTTACGGAACAGTACGGGCCCCTTCAGACCTCTGCGGGCGCTTATGGAAACCTACAGGACCCTACCGAAACTGTACGAGACTCTACAGGCCCCTAGGGAACACCACAGGCCCCTACGGAACCCTACACAACCCTCCGGAAACATATGGCACCCTACAAGCTCCTACCAACCCCTGCGGGCACTTACACAACCCTACAGGCCCCTACGGAAATCTATGGGACTCTACGGGCCCCTAGGGAACCCTTCAGATTTCGACGGAACCCGACCAGCCCCTCTGGAACCCTACAGAATACTCCAGGACCCGACAGCACTCTACAAGACCCTTAGCAACACAACGGAACCTCACTAAAACCCTATGGGCTCCTACAGAACACTGCAGGCCCCTACGGAACCCTACAGGTCCATACAGAACCCCACAGGGCCCTAGGGAACTTTACCAGCCACTACGGAACTCTACGGGCCCCTACGGAACCCTGCAGAACCCTCCGGAACCTTACAGAATCCCACAGACTCCTACAGACTTCTGCGGGCACTTAAACAACCCTAGAGGACCCTACGGAACACTGCCAGCCCCTATGGAAGGAACCCTACGGGCCCCTACAGAACACTACTGGCTCCTGCGGTACTCCACAGGCCTCTAGGGAACCTACGAAGCTCTACGGAGCCCTATGGATCCTTACGGAACAGTACGGGCCCCTTCAGACCTCTGCGGGCACTTATGGAAACCTACAGGACCCTACGGAACTGTACGAGACTCTACAGGCCCCTAGGGAACACCACAGGCCCCTACGGAACCGTACGAGACTCTACAGGCCCTTAGGGAACACCACAGGCCCCTACGGAACCCTACACAACCCTCTGGAAACTTATGGAACCCTACAAGCTCCTACCAACCCCTGCGAGCACTTACACAACCCTACAGGTCCCTACGGCAATCTACGGGACTCTATGGGCCCCTAGGGAACCCTACAGATTTCGACGGAACCCTACGAGCCCCTCTGGAACCCTACAGAATACTCCAGGACCCGACAGCACTCTACAAGACCCTTAGCAACACAACGGAACCTCACTAAAACCCTATGGGCTCCTACAGAACACTGTAGGTGCCTACGGAAACCTACAGACCCCTACAGAATACTACCAGCCACTACAGAAAAATATGGCCCCTACGGAACTCTACGGAACCTGGCAGAAACACTGTGGGCCCCTACAGGCCCTTGCGGGCACTTGCAGAACTCTGCAGGAACCCACGGAACTTTATGGAACCCTACCAGCCCCTACGGAAGCCTAAAGACCCTTGCAGGCAGTTACGGAACGGTACAGGGCCCTAGGGAACTTTACCAGCCACTACGGAACTCTACGGGCCCCTACGGAACCCTGCAGAACCCTCCAGAACCTTACAGAATCCCACGGATTCCTACAGACTCCTGCGGGCACTTACTCAACCCTAGAGGACCCTACGGAACACTACTGGCTCCTACGGTACTCCACAGGCCTCTAGGGAACCTACGAAGCTCTACGGAACCCTATGGATCCTTACGGAACAGTACGGGCCCCTTCAGACCTCTGCGGGCGCTTATGGAAACCTACAGGACCCTACCGAAACTGTACGAGACTCTACAGGCCCCTAGGGAACACCACAGGCCCCTACGGAACCCTACACAACCCTCCGGAAACATATGGCACCCTACAAGCTCCTACCAACCCCTGCGGGCACTTACACAACCCTACAGGCCCCTACGGAAATCTATGGGACTCTACGGGCCCCTAGGGAACCCTTCAGATTTCGACGGAACCCGACCAGCCCCTCTGGAACCCTACAGAATACTCCAGGACCCGACAGCACTCTACAAGACCCTTAGCAACACAACGGAACCTCACTAAAACCCTATGGGCTCCTACAGAATACTGCAGGTGCCTACGGAACCCTACAGACACCTACGGGCACTTACAGAACACTGCAGGCCCCTACGGAACCCTACAGGTCCATACAGAACCCCACAGGGCCCTAGGGAACTTTACCAGCCACTACGGAACTCTACGGGCCCCTACGGAACCCTGCAGAACCCTCCGGAACCTTACAGAATCCCACAGACTCCTACAGACTTCTGCGGGCACTTAAACAACCCTAGAGGACCCTACGGAACACTGCCAGCCCCTATGGAAGGAACCCTACGGGCCCCTACAGAACACTACTGGCTCCTGCGGTACTCCACAGGCCTCTAGGGAACCTACGAAGCTCTACGGAGCCCTATGGATCCTTACGGAACAGTACGGGCCCCTTCAGACCTCTGCGGGCACTTATGGAAACCTACAGGACCCTACGGAACTGTACGAGACTCTACAGGCCCCTAGGGAACACCACAGGCCCCTACGGAACCGTACGAGACTCTACAGGCCCTTAGGGAACACCACAGGCCCCTACGGAACCCTACACAACCCTCTGGAAACTTATGGAACCCTACAAGCTCCTACCAACCCCTGCGAGCACTTACACAACCCTACAGGTCCCTACGGCAATCTACGGGACTCTATGGGCCCCTAGGGAACCCTACAGATTTCGACGGAACCCTACGAGCCCCTCTGGAACCCTACAGAATACTCCAGGACCCGACAGCACTCTACAAGACCCTTAGCAACACAACGGAACCTCACTAAAACCCTATGGGCTCCTACAGAACACTGTAGGTGCCTACGGAAACCTACAGACCCCTACAGAATACTACCAGCCACTACAGAAAAATATGGCCCCTACGGAACTCTACGGAACCTGGCAGAAACACTGTGGGCCCCTACAGGCCCTTGCGGGCACTTGCAGAACTCTGCAGGAACCCACGGAACTTTATGGAACCCTACCAGCCCCTACGGAAGCCTAAAGACCCTTGCAGGCAGTTACGGAACGGTACAGGGCCCTAGGGAACTTTACCAGCCACTACGGAACTCTACGGGCCCCTACGGAACCCTGCAGAACCCTCCAGAACCTTACAGAATCCCACGGATTCCTACAGACTCCTGCGGGCACTTACTCAACCCTAGAGGACCCTACGGAACACTACTGGCTCCTACGGTACTCCACAGGCCTCTAGGGAACCTACGAAGCTCTACGGAACCCTATGGATCCTTACGGAACAGTACGGGCCCCTTCAGACCTCTGCGGGCGCTTATGGAAACCTACAGGACCCTACCGAAACTGTACAAGACTCTACAGGCCCCTAGGGAACACCACAGGCCCCTACGGAACCCTACACAACCCTCCGGAAACATATGGCACCCTACAAGCTCCTACCAACCCCTGCGGGCACTTACACAACCCTACAGGCCCCTACGGAAATCTATGGGACTCTACGGGCCCCTAGGGAACCCTTCAGATTTCGACGGAACCCGACCAGCCCCTCTGGAACCCTACAGAATACTCCAGGACCCGACAGCACTCTACAAGACCCTTAGCAACACAACGGAACCTCACTAAAACCCTATGGGCTCCTACAGAATACTGCAGGTGCCTACGGAACCCTACAGACACCTACGGGCACTTACAGAACACTGCAGGCCCCTACGGAACCCTACAGGTCCATACAGAACCCCACAGGGCCCTAGGGAACTTTACCAGCCACTACGGAACTCTACGGGCCCCTACGGAACCCTGCAGAACCCTCCGGAACCTTACAGAATCCCACAGACTCCTACAGACTTCTGCGGGCACTTAAACAACCCTAGAGGACCCTACGGAACACTGCCAGCCCCTATGGAAGGAACCCTACGGGCCCCTACAGAACACTACTGGCTCCTGCGGTACTCCACAGGCCTCTAGGGAACCTACGAAGCTCTACGGAGCCCTATGGATCCTTACAGAACAGTACGGGCCCCTTCAGACCTCTGCGGGCACTTATGGAAACCTACAGGACCCTACAGAACTGTACGAGACTCTACAGGCCCCTAGGGAACACCACAGGCCCCTACGGAACCGTACGAGACTCTACAGGCCCTTAGAAAACACCACAGGCCCCTACGGAACCCTACACAACCCTCTGGAAACTTATGGAACCCTACAAGCTCCTACCAACCCCTGCGAGCACTTACACAACCCTACAGGTCCCTACGGCAATCTACGGGACTCTATGGGCCCCTAGGGAACCCTACAGATTTCGACGGAACCCTACGAGCCCCTCTGGAACCCTACAGAATACTCCAGGACCCGACAGCACTCTACAAGACCCTTAGCAACACAACGGAACCTCACTAAAACCCTATGGGCTCCTACAGAACACTGTAGGTGCCTACGGAAACCTACAGACCCCTACAGAATACTACCAGCCACTACAGAAAAATATGGCCCCTACGGAACTCTACGGAACCTGGCAGAAACACTGTGGGCCCCTACAGGCCCTTGCGGGCACTTGCAGAACTCTGCAGGAACCCACGGAACTTTATGGAACCCTACCAGCCCCTACGGAAGCCTAAAGACCCTTGCAGGCAGTTACGGAACGGTACAGGGCCCTAGGGAACTTTACCAGCCACTACGGAACTCTACGGGCCCCTACGGAACCCTGCAGAACCCTCCAGAACCTTACAGAATCCCACGGATTCCTACAGACTCCTGCGGGCACTTACTCAACCCTAGAGGACCCTACGGAACACTACTGGCTCCTACGGTACTCCACAGGCCTCTAGGGAACCTACGAAGCTCTACGGAACCCTATGGATCCTTACGGAACAGTACGGGCCCCTTCAGACCTCTGCGGGCGCTTATGGAAACCTACAGGACCCTACCGAAACTGTACGAGACTCTACAGGCCCCTAGGGAACACCACAGGCCCCTACGGAACCCTATACAACCCTCCGGAAACATATGGCACCCTACAAGCTCCTACCAACCCCTGCGGGCACTTACACAACCCTACAGGCCCCTACGGAAATCTATGGGACTCTACGGGCCCCTAGGGAACCCTTCAGATTTCGACGGAACCCGACCAGCCCCTCTGGAACCCTACAGAATACTCCAGGACCCGACAGCACTCTACAAGACCCTTAGCAACACAACGGAACCTCACTAAAACCCTATGGGCTCCTACAGAATACTGCAGGTGCCTACGGAACCCTACAGACACCTACGGGCACTTACAGAACACTGCAGGCCCCTACGGAACCCTACAGGTCCATACAGAACCCCACAGGGCCCTAGGGAACTTTACCAGCCACTACGGAACTCTACGGGCCCCTACGGAACCCTGCAGAACCCTCCGGAACCTTACAGAATCCCACAGACTCCTACAGACTTCTGCGGGCACTTAAACAACCCTAGAGGACCCTACGGAACACTGCCAGCCCCTATGGAAGGAACCCTACGGGCCCCTACAGAACACTACTGGCTCCTGCGGTACTCCACAGGCCTCTAGGGAACCTACGAAGCTCTACGGAGCCCTATGGATCCTTACGGAACAGTACGGGCCCCTTCAGACCTCTGCGGGCGCTTATGGAAACCTACAGGACCCTACGGAACTGTACGAGACTCTACAGGCCCCTAGGGAACACCACAGGCCCCTACGGAACCGTACGAGACTCTACAGGCCCTTAGGGAACACCACAGGCCCCTACGGAACCCTACACAACCCTCTGGAAACTTATGGAACCCTACAAGCTCCTACCAACCCCTGCGAGCACTTACACAACCCTACAGGTCCCTACGGCAATCTACGGGACTCTATGGGCCCCCAGGGAACCCTACAGATTTCGACGGAACCCTACGAGCCCCTCTGGAACCCTACAGAATACTCCAGGACCCGACAGCACTCTACAAGACCCTTAGCAACACAACGGAACCTCACTAAAACCCTATGGGCTCCTACAGAACACTGTAGGTGCCTACGGAAACCTACAGACCCCTACAGAATACTACCAGCCACTACAGAAAAATATGGCCCCTACGGAACTCTACGGAACCTGGCAGAAACACTGTGCGCCCCTACAGGCCCTTGCGGGCACTTGCAGAACTCTGCAGGAACCCACGGAACTTTATGGAACCCTACCAGCCCCTACGGAAGCCTAAAGACCCTTGCAGGCAGTTACGGAACGGTACAGGGCCCTAGGGAACTTTACCAGCCACTACGGAACTCTACGGGCCCCTACGGAACCCTGCAGAACCCTCCAGAACCTTACAGAATCCCACGGATTCCTACAGACTCCTGCGGGCACTTACTCAACCCTAGAGGACCCTACGGAACACTACTGGCTCCTACGGTACTCCACAGGCCTCTAGGGAACCTACGAAGCTCTACGGAACCCTATGGATCCTTACGGAACAGTACGGGCCCCTTCAGACCTCTGCGGGCGCTTATGGAAACCTACAGGACCCTACCGAAACTGTACGAGACTCTACAGGCCCCTAGGGAACACCACAGGCCCCTACGGAACCCTACACAACCCTCCGGAAACATATGGCACCCTACAAGCTCCTACCAACCCCTGCGGGCACTTACACAACCCTACAGGCCCCTACGGAAATCTATGGGACTCTACGGGCCCCTAGGGAACCCTTCAGATTTCGACGGAACCCGACCAGCCCCTCTGGAACCCTACAGAATACTCCAGGACCCGACAGCACTCTACAAGACCCTTAGCAACACAACGGAACCTCACTAAAACCCTATGGGCTCCTACAGAATACTGCAGGTGCCTACGGAACCCTACAGACACCTACGGGCACTTACAGAACACTGCAGGCCCCTACGGAACCCTACAGGTCCATACAGAACCCCACAGGGCCCTAGGGAACTTTACCAGCCACTACGGAACTCTACGGGCCCCTACGGAACCCTGCAGAACCCTCCGGAACCTTACAGAATCCCACAGACTCCTACAGACTTCTGCGGGCACTTAAACAACCCTAGAGGACCCTACGGAACACTGCCAGCCCCTATGGAAGGAACCCTACGGGCCCCTACAGAACACTACTGGCTCCTGCGGTACTCCACAGGCCTCTAGGGAACCTACGAAGCTCTACGGAGCCCTATGGATCCTTACGGAACAGTACGGGCCCCTTCAGACCTCTGCGGGCGCTTATGGAAACCTACAGGACCCTACGGAACTGTATGAGACTCTACAGGCCCCTAGGGAACACCACAGGCCCCTACGGAACCGTACGAGACTCTACAGGCCCTTAGGGAACACCACAGGCCCCTACGGAACCCTACACAACCCTCTGGAAACTTATGGAACCCTACAAGCTCCTACCAACCCCTGCGAGCACTTACACAACCCTACAGGTCCCTACGGCAATCTACGGGACTCTATGGGCCCCTAGGGAACCCTACAGATTTCGACGGAACCCTACGAGCCCCTCTGGAACCCTACAGAATACTCCAGGACCCGACAGCACTCTACAAGACCCTTAGCAACACAACGGAACCTCACTAAAACCCTATGGGCTCCTACAGAACACTGTAGGCGCCTACGGAAACCTACAGACCCCTACAGAATACTACCAGTCACTACAGAAAAATATGGCCCCTACGGAACTCTACGGAACCTGGCAGAAACACTGTGGGCCCCTACAGGCCCTTGCGGGCACTTGCAGAACTCTGCAGGAACCCACGGAACTTTATGGAACCCTACCAGCCCCTATGGAAGCCTAAAGACCCTTGCAGGCAGTTACGGAACGGTACAGGGCCCTAGGGAACTTTACCAGCCACTACGGAACTCTACGGGCCCCTACGGAACCCTGCAGAACCCTCCAGAACCTTACAGAATCCCACGGATTCCTACAGACTCCTGCGGGCACTTACTCAACCCTAGAGGACCCTACGGAACACTACTGGCTCCTACGGTACTCCACAGGCCTCTAGGGAACCTACGAAGCTCTACGGAACCCTATGGATCCTTACGGAACAGTACGGGCCCCTTCAGACCTCTGCGGGCGCTTATGGAAACCTACAGGACCCTACCGAAACTGTACGAGACTCTACAGGCCCCTAGGGAACACCACAGGCCCCTACGGAACCCTATACAACCCTCCGGAAACATATGGCACCCTACAAGCTCCTACCAACCCCTGCGGGCACTTACACAACCCTACAGGCCCCTACGGAAATCTATGGGACTCTACGGGCCCCTAGGGAACCCTTCAGATTTCGACGGAACCCGACCAGCCCCTCTGGAACCCTACAGAATACTCCAGGACCCGACAGCACTCTACAAGACCCTTAGCAACACAACGGAACCTCACTAAAACCCTATGGGCTCCTACAGAATACTGCAGGTGCCTACGGAACCCTACAGACACCTACGGGCACTTACAGAACACTGCAGGCCCCTACGGAACCCTACAGGTCCATACAGAACCCCACAGGGCCCTAGGGAACTTTACCAGCCACTACGGAACTCTACGGGCCCCTACGGAACCCTGCAGAACCCTCCGGAACCTTACAGAATCCCATAGACTCCTACAGACTTCTGCGGGCACTTAAACAACCCTAGAGGACCCTACGGAACACTGCCAGCCCCTATGGAAGGAACCCTACGGGCCCCTACAGAACACTACTGGCTCCTGCGGTACTCCACAGGCCTCTAGGGAACCTACGAAGCTCTACGGAGCCCTATGGATCCTTACGGAACAGTACGGGCCCCTTCAGACCTCTGCGGGCACTTATGGAAACCTACAGGACCCTACAGAACTGTACGAGACTCTACAGGCCCCTAGGGAACACCACAGGCCCCTACGGAACCGTACGAGACTCTACAGGCCCTTAGGGAACACCACAGGCCCCTACGGAACCCTACACAACCCTCTGGAAACTTATGGAACCCTACAAGCTCCTACCAACCCCTGCGAGCACTTACACAACCCTACAGGTCCCTACGGCAATCTACGGGACTCTATGGGCCCCTAGGGAACCCTACAGATTTCGACGGAACCCTACGAGCCCCTCTGGAACCCTACAGAATACTCCAGGACCCGACAGCACTCTACAAGACCCTTAGCAACACAACGGAACCTCACTAAAACCCTATGGGCTCCTACAGAACACTGTAGGCGCCTACGGAAACCTACAGACCCCTACAGAATACTACCAGCCACTACAGAAAAATATGGCCCCTACGGAACTCTACGGAACCTGGCAGAAACACTGTGCGCCCCTACAGGCCCTTGCGGGCACTTGCAGAACTCTGCAGGAACCCACGGAACTTTATGGAACCCTACCAGCCCCTACGGAAGCCTAAAGACCCTTGCAGGCAGTTACGGAACGGTACAGGGCCCTAGGGAACTTTACCAGCCACTACGGAACTCTACGGGCCCCTACGGAACCCTGCAGAACCCTCCAGAACCTTACAGAATCCCACGGATTCCTACAGACTCCTGCGGGCACTTACTCAACCCTAGAGGACCCTACGGAACACTACTGGCTCCTACGGTACTCCACAGGCCTCTAGGGAACCTACGAAGCTCTACGGAACCCTATGGATCCTTACGGAACAGTACAGGCCCCTTCAGACCTCTGCGGGCGCTTATGGAAACCTACAGGACCCTACGGAACTGTATGAGACTCTACAGGCCCCTAGGGAACACCACAGGCCCCTACGGAACCCTATACAACCCTCCGGAAACATATGGCACCCTACAAGCTCCTACCAACCCCTGCGGGCACTTACACAACCCTACAGGCCCCTACGGAAATCTATGGGACTCTACGGGCCCCTAGGGAACCCTTCAGATTTCGACGGAACCCGACCAGCCCCTCTGGAACCCTACAGAATACTCCAGGACCCGACAGCACTCTACAAGACCCTTAGCAACACAACGGAACCTCACTAAAACCCTATGGGCTCCTACAGAATACTGCAGGTGCCTACGGAACCCTACAGACACCTACGGGCACTTACAGAACACTGCAGGCCCCTACGGAACCCTACAGGTCCATACAGAACCCCACAGGGCCCTAGGGAACTTTACCAGCCACTACGGAACTCTACGGGCCCCTACGGAACCCTGCAGAACCCTCCGGAACCTTACAGAATCCCACAGACTCCTACAGACTTCTGCGGGCACTTAAACAACCCTAGAGGACCCTACGGAACACTGCCAGCCCCTATGGAAGGAACCCTACGGGCCCCTACAGAACACTACTGGCTCCTGCGGTACTCCACAGGCCTCTAGGGAACCTACGAAGCTCTACGGAGCCCTATGGATCCTTACGGAACAGTACGGGCCCCTTCAGACCTCTGCGGGCACTTATGGAAACCTACAGGACCCTACGGAACTGTATGAGACTCTACAGGCCCCTAGGGAACACCACAGGCCCCTACGGAACCGTACGAGACTCTACAGGCCCTTAGGGAACACCACAGGCCCCTACGGAACCCTACACAACCCTCTGGAAACTTATGGAACCCTACAAGCTCCTACCAACCCCTGCGAGCACTTACACAACCCTACAGGTCCCTACGGCAATCTACGGGACTCTATGGGCCCCTAGGGAACCCTACAGATTTCGACGGAACCCTACGAGCCCCTCTGGAACCCTACAGAATACTCCAGGACCCGACAGCACTCTACAAGACCCTTAGCAACACAACGGAACCTCACTAAAACCCTATGGGCTCCTACAGAACACTGTAGGCGCCTACGGAAACCTACAGACCCCTACAGAATACTACCAGTCACTACAGAAAAATATGGCCCCTACGGAACTCTACGGAACCTGGCAGAAACACTGTGGGCCCCTACAGGCCCTTGCGGGCACTTGCAGAACTCTGC
>NW_027414671.1:0-97918 GCF_964106895.1 Numenius arquata | reverse complement strand
CCTACAGACCCCTACGGAATACTACCAGCCACTACAGAAAAATATGGCCCCTACGGAACTCTACGGAACCTGGCAGAAACACTGTGGGCCCCTACAGGCCCTTGCGGGCACTTGCAGAACTCTGCAGGAACCCACGGAACTTTATGGAACCCTACCAGCCCCTACGGAAGCCTAAAGACCCTTGCAGGCAGTTACGGAACGGTACAGGGCCCTAGGGAACTTTACCAGCCACTACGGAACTCTACGGGCCCCTACGGAACCCTGCAGAACCCTCCAGAACCTTACACAATCCCACAGACTCCTACAGACTTCTGCGGGCACTTAAACAACCCTACAGGCCCCTACGGAACACTGCCAGCCCCTATGGAAGGAACCCTACGGGCCCCTACAGAACACTACTGGCTCCTGCGGTACTCCAGAGGCCTCTAGGGAACCTACGAAGATCTACGGAACCCTATGGATCCTTACGGAACAGTACGGGCCCCTTCAGACCTCTGCGGGCGCTTATGGAAACCTACAGGACCCTACAGAACTGTACGAGACTCTACAGGCCCCTAGGGAACACCACAGGCCCCTACGGAACCGTACGAGACTCTACAGGCCCTTAGGGAACACCACAGGCCCCTACGGAACCCTACACAACCCTCTGGAAACTTATGGAACCCTACAAGCTTCTACCAACCCCTGCGGGCACTTACACAACCCGACAGGTCCCTACGGCAATCTACGGGACTCTATGGGCCCCTAGGGAACCCTATAGATTTCGACGGAACCCTACGAGCCCCTCTGGAACCCTACAGAATACTCCAGGACCCGACAGCACTCTACAAGACCCTTAGCAACACAACGGAACCTCACGAAAACCCTATGGGCTCCTACAGAACACTGCAGGCGCCTACGGAAACCTACAGACCCCTACGGAATACTACCAGCCACTACAGAAAAATATGGCCCCTACGGAACTCTACGGAACCTGGCAGAAACACTGTGGGCCCCTACAGGCCCTTGCGGGCACTTGCAGAACTCTGCAGGAACCCACGGAACTTTATGGAACCCTACCAGCCCCTACGGAAGCCTAAAGACCCTTGCAGGCAGTTACGGAACGGTACAGGGCCCTAGGGAACTTTACCAGCCACTATGGAACTCTACGGGCCCCTACGGAACCCTGCAGAACCCTCCAGAACCTTACAGAATCCCACGGATTCCTACAGACTCCTGCGGGCACTTACTCAACCCTAGAGGACCCTACGGAACACTGCCAGCTCCTATGGGAGGAACCCTACGGGCCCCTACAGAACACTACTGGCTCCTGCGGTACTCCAGAGGCCTCTAGGGAACCTACGAAGCTCTACGGAGCCCTATGGATCCTTACGGAACAGTACGGGCCCCTTCAGACCTCTGCGGGCGCTTATGGAAACCTACAGGACCCTACGGAACTGTACGAGACTCTACAGGCCCCTAGGGAACACCACAGGCCCCTACGGAACCCTACACAACCCTCCGGAAACATATGGCACCCTACAAGCTCCTACCAACCCCTGCAGGCACTTACAGAACCCTACAGGCCCCTACGGAAATCTATGGGACTCTACGGGCCCCTAGGGAACCCTTCAGATTTCGACGGAACCCTACCAGCCCCTCTGGAACCCTACAGAATACTCCAGGACCCGACAGCACTCTACAAGACCCTTAGCAACACAACGGAACCTCACGAAAACCCTATGGGCTCCTACAGAACACTGCAGGTGCCTACGGAACCCTACAGACCCCTACAGAATACTACCAGCCACTACAGAAAAATATGGCGCCTACGGAACTCTACGGAACCTGACAGAAACACTGTGGGCCCCTACAGGCCCTTGCGGGCACTTGCAGAACTCTGCAGGAACCCACGCAACTTTATGGAACCCTACCAGCCCCTACAGAAGCCTAAAGACCCTTGCAGGCAGTTACGGAACGGTACAGGGCCCTAGGGAACTTTACCAGCCACTACGGAACTCTACGGGCCCCTAGGGAACCCTGCAGAACCCTCCAGAACCTTACAGAATCCCACGGATTCCTACAGACTCCTGCGGGCACTTACTCAACCCTAGAGGACCCTACGGAACACTACTGGCTCCTGCGGTACTCCAGAGGCCTCTAGGGAACCTACGAAGCTCTACGGAACCCTATGGATCCTTACGGAACAGTACGGGCCCCTTCAGACCTCTGCGGGTGCTTATGGAAACCTACAGGACCCTACCGAAACTGTACGAGACTCTACAGGCCCCTAGGGAACACCACAGGCCCCTACGGAACCCTACACAACCCTCCGGAAACATATGGCACCCTACAAGCTCCTACCAACCCCTGCGGGCACTTACATAACCCTACAGTCCCCTACGGAAATCTACGGGACTCTACGGGCCCCTAGGGAACCCTTCAGATTTCGACGGAACCCTACCAGCCCCTCTGGAACCCTACAGAATACTCCAGGACCCGACAGCACTCTACAAGACCCTTAGCAACACAACGGAACCTCACTAAAACCCTATGGGCTCCTACAGAACACTGCAGGTGCCTACGGAACCCTACAGACCCCTACGGAACCCTACAGACACCTGCGGGCACTTACGGAACCCTGCAGGCCCCAACGGAACCCTACAGGTCCATACAGAACCCCACAGGGCCCTACGGAACTTTACCAGCCACTACGGAACGCTACAGGTCCCTACGGAACCCTGGAGAACCCTCCAGAACCTTACACAATCCCACGGATTCCTACAGACTCCTGCGGGCACTTACTCAACCCTAGAGGACCCTATGGAACACTGCCAGCTCCTATGGAAGGAACCCTACGGGCCCCTACAGAACACTACTGGCTCCTGCGGTACTCCAGAGGCCTCTAGGGAACCTAGGAAGCTCTACGGAACCCTATGGATCCTTACGGAACAGTACGGGCCCCTTCAGACCTCTGCGGGCGCTTATGGAAACCTACAGGACCCTACGGAACTGTACGAGACTCTACAGGCCCCTAGGGAACACCACAGGCCCCTACGGAACCCTACACAACCCTCCGGAAACATATGGCACCCTACAAGCTCCTACCAACCCCTGCAGGCACTTAAACAACCCTACAGGCCCCTATGGAAATCTACGGGACTCTACGGGCCCCTAGGGAACCCTATAGATTTCGATGGAACCCTATGAGGCCCTCTGGAACCCTACAGAATACTCCAGGACCCGACAGCACTCTACAAGACCCTTAGCAACACAACGGAACCTCACTAAAACCCTATGGGCTCCTACAGAACACTGCAGGCGCCTACGGAAACCTACAGACCCCTACGGAATACTACCAGCCACTACAGAAAAATATGGCCCCTACGGAACTCTACGGAACCTGGCAGAAACACTGTGGACCCCTACAGGCCCTTGCGGGCACTTGCAGAACTCTGCAGGAACCCACGGAACTTTATGGAACCCTACCAGCCCCTACGGAAGCCTAAAGACCCTTGCAGGCAGTTACGGAACGGTACAGGGCCCTAGGGAACTTTACCAGCCACTATGGAACTCTACGGGCCCCTACGGAACCCTGCAGAACCCTCCGGAACCTTACAGAATCCCACAGACTCTTACAGACTCCTGCGGGCACTTACTCAACCCTAGAGGACCCTACGGAACACTGCCAGCTCCTATGGGAGGAACCCTACGGGCCCCTACAGAACACTACTGGCTCCTGCGGTACTCCAGAGGCCTCTAGGGAACCTACGAAGCTCTACGGAGCCCTATGGATCCTTACGGAACAGTACGGGCCCCTTCAGACCTCTGCGGGCGCTTATGGAAACCTACAGGACCCTACGGAACTGTACGAGACTCTACAGGCCCCTAGGGAACACCACAGGCCCCTACGGAACCCTACACAACCCTCCGGAAACATATGGCACCCTACAAGCTCCTACCAACCCCTGCAGGCACTTACAGAACCCTACAGGCCCCTACGGAAATCTATGGGACTCTACGGGCCCCTAGGGAACCCTTCAGATTTCGACGGAACCCTAGGAGCCCCTCTGGAACCCTACAGAATACTCCAGGACCCGACAGCACTCTACAAGACCCTTAGCAACACAACGGAACCTCACTAAAACCCTATGGGCTCCTACAGAATACTGCAGGTGCCTACGGAACCCTACAGACCCGTACAGACACCTACGGGAACTTACAGATCACTGAGGGCCCCTACGGAACCCTACAGGTCCATACAGAACCCCACAGGGCCCTACGGAACTTTACCAGCCACTACGGAACTCTACGGGTCCCTACGGAACCCTGCAGAACCCTCTGGAACCTTACAGAATCCCACAGACTCCTACAGACTTCTGCGGGCACTTAAACAACCCTACAGGCCCCTACGGAACACTGCCAGCCCCTATGGAAGGAACCCTACGGGCCCCTACAGAACACTACTGGCTCCTGCGGTACTCCAGAGGCCTCTAGGGAACCTACGAAGCTCTACGGAACCCTATGGATCCTTACGGAACAGTACGGGCCCCTTCAGACCTCTGCGGGCGCTTATGGAAACCTACAGGACCCTACAGAACTGTACGAGACTCTACAGGCCCCTAGGGAACACCACAGGCCCCTACGGAACCGTACGAGACTCTACATGCCCTTAGGGAACACCACAGGCCCCTACGGAACCCTACACAACCCTCTGGAAACTTATGGAACCCTACAAGCTCCTACCAACCCCTGCGAGCACTTACACAACCCTACAGGTCCCTACGGCAATCTACGGGACTCTATGGGCCCCTAGGGAACCCTATAGATTTCGATGGAACCCTATGAGGCCCTCTGGAACCCTACAGAATACTCCAGGACCTGACAGCACTCTACAAGACCCTTAGCAACACAACGGAACCTCACTAAAACCCTATGGGCTCCTACAGAACACTGCAGGCGCCTACGGAAACCTACAGACCCCTACGGAATACTACCAGCCACTACAGAAAAATATGGCCCCTACGGAACTCTACGGAACCTGGCAGAAACACTGTGGGCCCCTACAGGCCCTTGCGGGCACTTGCAGAACTCTGCAGGAACCCACGCAACTTTATGGAACCCTACCAGCCCCTACGGAAGCCTAAAGACCCTTGCAGGCAGTTACGGAATGGTACAGGGCCCTAGGGAACTTTACCAGCCGCTATGGAACTCTACGGGCCCCTACGGAACCCTGCAGAACCCTCCAGAACCTTACAGAATCCCACGGATTCCTACAGACTCCTGCGGGCACTTACTCAACCCTAGAGGACCCTACGGAACACTGCCAGCTCCTATGGGAGGAACCCTACGGGCCCCTACAGAACACTACTGGCTCCTGCGGTACTCCAGAGGCCTCTAGGGAACCTACGAAGCTCTACGGAGCCCTATGGATCCTTACGGAACAGTACGGGCCCCTTTAGACCTCTGCGGGCGCTTATGGAAACCTACAGGACCCTACGGAACTGTACGAGACTCTACAGGCCCCTAGGGAACACCACAGGCCCCTACGGAACCCTACACAACCCTCTGGAAACATATGGCACCCTACAAGCTCCTACCAACCCCTGCGGGCACTTACACAACCCTACAGGCCCCTACGGAAATCTATGGGACTCTACGGGCCCCTAGGGAACCCTTCAGATTTCGACGGAACCCTACCAGCCCCTCTGGAACCCTACAGAATACTCCAGGACCCGACAGCACTCTACAAGACCCTTAGCAACACAACGGAACCTCACGAAAACCCTATGGGCTCCTACAGAATACTGCAGGTGCCTACGGAACCCTACAGACCCGTACAGACACCTACGGGAACTTACAGATCACTGAGGGCCCCTACGGAACCCTACAGGTCCATACAGAACCCCACAGGGCCCTACGGAACTTTACCAGCCACTACGGAACCCTGCAGAACCCTCCAGAACCTTACAGAATCCCACAGATTCCTACAGACTCCTGCGGGCACTTACTCAACCCTAGAGGACCCTACGGAATACTACTGGCTCCTGCGGTACTCCAGAGGCCTCTAGGGAACCTACGAAGCTCTATGGAACCCTATGGATCCTTACGGAGCAGTACGGGCCCATTCAGACCTCTGCGGGCCCTCATGGAAACCTACAGGACCCTACGGAACTGTACGAGACTCTACAGGCCCCTAGGGAACACCACAGGCCCCTACGGAACCCTACACAACCCTCCGGAAACATATGGCACCCTACAAGCTCCTACCAACCCCTGCGGGCACTTACATAACCCTACAGTCCCCTACGGAAATCTACGGGACTCTACGGGCCCCTAGGGAACCCTTCAGATTTCGACGGAACCCTACCAGCCCCTCTGGAACCCTGCAGAATACTCCAGGACCCGACAGCACTCTACAAGACCCTTAGCAACACAACGGAACCTCACTAAAACCCTATGGGCTCCTACAGAACACTGCAGGTGCCTACGAAACCCTGCAGGCCCCTACGGAACCCTACAGACACCTGCGGGCACTTACAGAACCCTGCAGGCCCCTACGGAACCCTACAGGTCCATACAGAACCCTCACAGGGCCCTACGGAACTTTACCAGCCACTACGGAACTCTACGGGCCCCTACGGAACCCTGCAGAACCCTCCGGAACCTTACAGAATCCCACAGACTCCTACAGACTTCTGCGGGCACTTACACAACCCTACAGGTCCCTACGGAAATCTACGGGACTCTATGGGCCCCTAGGGAACCCTATAGATTTCGATGGAACCCTATGAGGCCCTCTGGAACCCTACAGAATACTCCAGGACCTGACAGCACTCTACAAGACCCTTAGCAACACAACGGAACCTCACTAAAACCCTATGGGCTCCTACAGAACACTGCAGGCGCCTACGGAAACCTACAGACCCCTACAGAATACTACCAGCCACTACAGAAAAATATGGCCCCTACGGAACTCTACGGAACCTGGCAGAAACACTGTGGGCCCCTACAGGCCCTTGCGGGCACTTGCAGAACTCTGCAGGAACCCACGCAACTTTATGGAACCCTACCAGCCCCTACGGAAGCCTAAAGACCCTTGCAGGCAGTTACGGAACGGTACAGGGCCCTAGGGAACTTTACCAGCCACTACGGAACTCTACGGGCCCCTACGGAACCCTGCAGAACCCTCCAGAACCTTACAGAATCCCACGGATTCCTACAGACTCCTGCGGGCACTTACTCAACCCTAGAGGACCCTACGGAATACTACTGGCTCCTGCGGTACTCCAGAGGCCTCTAGGGAACCTACGAAGCTCTACGGAACCCTATGGATCCTTACGGAGCAGTACGGGCCCCTTCAGACCTCTGCGGGCCCTCATGGAAACCTACAGGACCCTACCGAAACTGTACGAGACTCTACAGGCCCCTAGGGAACACCACAGGCCCCTACGGAACCCTACACAACCCTCTGGAAACTTATGGAACCCTACAAGCTCCTACCAACCCCTGCGAGCACTTACACAACCCTACAGGTCCCTACAGCAATCTACGGGACTCTACGGGCCCCTAGGGAACCCTTCAGATTTCGACGGAACCCTACCATCCCCTCTGGAACCCTACAGAATACTCCAGGACCCGACAGCACTCTACAAGACCCTTAGCAACACAACGGAACCTCACTAAAACCCTATGGGCTCCTACAGAACACTGTCGGTGCCTACGGAAACCTACAGACCCCTACAGAATACTACCAGCCACTACAGAAAAATATGGCCCCTACGGAACTCTACGGAACCTGGCAGAAACACTGTGGGCCCCTACAGGCCCTTGCGGGCACTTGCAGAACTCTGCAGGAACCCACGCAACTTTATGGAACCCTACCAGCCCCTACGGAAGCCTAAAGACCCTTGCAGGCAGTTACGGAACGGTACAGGGCCCTAGGGAACTTTACCAGCCACTACGGAACTCTACGGGCCCCTACGGAACCCTGCAGAACCCTCCAGAACCTTACAGAATCCCACGGATTCCTACAGACTCCTGCGGGCACTTACTCAACCCTAGAGGACCCTACGGAACACTACTGGCTCCTGCGGTACTCCAGAGGCCTCTAGGGAACCTACGAAGCTCTACGGAACCCTATGGATCCTTACGGAACAGTACGGGCCCATTCAGACCTCTGCGGGCCCTCATGGAAACCTACAGGACCCTACCGAAACTGTACGAGACTCTACAGGCCCCTAGGGAACACCACAGGCCCCTACTGAACCCTACACAACCCTCCAGAAACATATGGCACCCTACAAGCTCCTACAAACCCCTGCGGGCACTTACATAACCCTACAGTCCCCTACGGCAATCTACGGGACTCTACGGGCCCCTAGGGAACCCTTCAGATTTCGACGGAACCCTACCAGCCCCTCTGGAACCCTACAGAATACTCCAGGACCCGACAGCACTCTACAAGACCCTTAGCAACACAACGGAACCTCACTAAAACCCTATGGGCTCCTACAGAACACTGCAGGTGCCTACGAAACCCTGCAGGCCCCTACGGAACCCTACAGACACCTGCGGGCACTTACAGAACCCTGCAGGCCCCTACGGAACCCTACAGGTCCATACAGAACCCTCACAGGGCCCTACGGAACTTTACCAGCCACTACGGAACTCTACGGGCCCCTACGGAACCCTGCAGAACCCTCCGGAACCTTACAGAATCCCACAGACTCCTACAGACTTCTGCGGGCACTTACACAACCCTACAGGTCCCTACGGAAATCTACGGGACTCTATGGGCCCCTAGGGAACCCTATAGATTTCGATGGAACCCTATGAGGCCCTCTGGAACCCTACAGAATACTCCAGGACCTGACAGCACTCTACAAGACCCTTAGCAACACAACGGAACCTCACTAAAACCCTATGGGCTCCTACAGAACACTGCAGGCGCCTACGGAAACCTACAGACCCCTACAGAATACTACCAGCCACTACAGAAAAATATGGCCCCTACGGAACTCTACGGAACCTGGCAGAAACACTGTGGGCCCCTACAGGCCCTTGCGGGCACTTGCAGAACTCTGCAGGAACCCACGGAACTTTATGGAACCCTACCAGCCCCTACGGAAGCCTAAAGACCCTTGCAGGCAGTTACGGAACGGTACAGGGCCCTAGGGAACTTTACCAGCCACTATGGAACTCTACGGGCCCCTACGGAACCCTGCAGAACCCTCCAGAACCTTCCAGAATCCCACGGATTCCTACAGACTCCTGCGGGCACTTACTCAACCCTAGAGGACCCTACGGAATACTACTGGCTCCTGCGGTACTCCAGAGGCCTCTAGGGAACCTACGAAGCTCTACGGAACCCTATGGATCCTTACGGAGCAGTACGGGCCCCTTCAGACCTCTGCGGGCCCTCATGGAAACCTACAGGACCCTACCGAAACTGTACGAGACTCTACAGGCCCCTAGGGAACACCACAGGCCCCTACGGAACCCTACACAACCCTCTGGAAACTTATGGAACCCTACAAGCTCCTACCAACCCCTGCGAGCACTTACACAACCCTACAGGTCCCTACAGCAATCTACGGGACTCTACGGGCCCCTAGGGAACCCTTCAGATTTCGACGGAACCCTACCATCCCCTCTGGAACCCTACAGAATACTCCAGGACCCGACAGCACTCTACAAGACCCTTAGCAACACAACGGAACCTCACTAAAACCCTATGGGCTCCTACAGAACACTGTCGGTGCCTACGGAAACCTACAGACCCCTACAGAATACTACCAGCCACTACAGAAAAATATGGCCCCTACGGAACTCTACGGAACCTGGCAGAAACACTGTGGGCCCCTACAGGCCCTTGCGGGCACTTGCAGAACTCTGCAGGAACCCACGCAACTTTATGGAACCCTACCAGCCCCTACGGAAGCCTAAAGACCCTTGCAGGCAGTTACGGAACGGTACAGGGCCCTAGGGAACTTTACCAGCCACTACGGAACTCTACGGGCCCCTACGGAACCCTGCAGAACCCTCCAGAACCTTACAGAATCCCACGGATTCCTACAGACTCCTGCGGGCACTTACTCAACCCTAGAGGACCCTACGGAACACTACTGGCTCCTGCGGTACTCCAGAGGCCTCTAGGGAACCTACGAAGCTCTACGGAACCCTATGGATCCTTACGGAACAGTACGGGCCCATTCAGACCTCTGCGGGCCCTCATGGAAACCTACAGGACCCTACCGAAACTGTACGAGACTCTACAGGCCCCTAGGGAACACCACAGGCCCCTACAGAACCCTACACAACCCTCCAGAAACATATGGCACCCTACAAGCTCCTACAAACCCCTGCGGGCACTTACATAACCCTACAGTCCCCTACGGCAATCTACGGGACTCTACGGGCCCCTAGGGAACCCTTCAGATTTCGACGGAACCCTACCAGCCCCTCTGGAACCCTACAGAATACTCCAGGACCCGACAGCACTCTACAAGACCCTTAGCAACACAACGGAACCTCACTAAAACCCTATGGGCTCCTACAGAACACTGCAGGTGCCTACGAAACCCTGCAGGCCCCTACGGAACCCTACAGACACCTGCGGGCACTTACAGAACCCTGCAGGCCCCTACGGAACCCTACAGGTCCATACAGAACCCTCACAGGGCCCTACGGAACTTTACCAGCCACTACGGAACTCTACGGGCCCCTACGGAACCCTGCAGAACCCTCCGGAACCTTACAGAATCCCACAGACTCCTACAGACTTCTGCGGGCACTTACACAACCCTACAGGTCCCTACGGAAATCTACGGGACTCTATGGGCCCCTAGGGAACCCTATAGATTTCGATGGAACCCTATGAGGCCCTCTGGAACCCTACAGAATACTCCAGGACCTGACAGCACTCTACAAGACCCTTAGCAACACAACGGAACCTCACGAAAACCCTATGGGCTCCTACAGAACACTGCAGGCGCCTACGGAAACCTACAGACCCCTACAGAATACTACCAGCCACTACAGAAAAATATGGCCCCTACGGAACTCTACGGAACCTGGCAGAAACACTGTGGGCCCCTACAGGCCCTTGCGGGCACTTGCAGAACTCTGCAGGAACCCACGCAACTTTATGGAACCCTACCAGCCCCTACGGAAGCCTAAAGACCCTTGCAGGCAGTTACGGAACGGTACAGGGCCCTAGGGAACTTTACCAGCCACTACGGAACTCTACGGGCCCCTACGGAACCCTGCAGAACCCTCCAGAACCTTACAGAATCCCACGGATTCCTACAGACTCCTGCGGGCACTTACTCAACCCTAGAGGACCCTACGGAACACTGCCAGCTCCTATGGAAGGAACCCTACGGGCCCCTACAGAACACTACTGGCTCCTGCGGTACTCCAGAGGTCTCTAGGGAACCTACGAAGCTCTATGGAACCCTATGGATACTTACGGAGCAGTACGGGCCCCTTCAGACCTCTGCGGGCGCTTATGGAAACCTACAGGACCGTACGGAACTGTACGAGACTCTACAGGCCCCTAGGGAACACCACAGGCCCCTACGGAACTCTACACAACCCTCCGGAAACATATGGCACCCTACAAGCTCCTACCAACCCCTGCGGGCACTTACATAACCCTACAGTCCCCTACGGCAATCTACGGGACTCTACGGGCCCCTAGGGAACCCTTCAGATTTCGACGGAACCCTACAAGGCCCTCTGGAACCCTACAGAATACTCCAGGACCCGACAGCACTCTACAAGACCCTTAGCAACACAACGGAACCTCACTAAAACCCTATGGGCTCCTACAGAACACTGTCGGTGCCTACGGAAACCTACAGACCCCTACAGAATACTACCAGCCACTACAGAAAAATATGGCCCCTACGGAACTCTACGGAACCTGGCAGAAACACTGTGGGCCCCTACAGGCCCTTGCGGGCACTTGCAGAACTCTGCAGGAACCCACGCAACTTTATGGAACCCTACCAGCCCCTACGGAAGCCTAAAGACCCTTGCAGGCAGTTACGGAACGGTACAGGGCCCTAGGGAACTTTACCAGCCACTACGGAACTCTACGGGCCCCTACGGAACCCTGCAGAACCCTCCAGAACCTTACAGAATCCCATGGATTCCTACAGACTCCTGCGGGCACTTACTCAACCCTAGAGGACCCTACGGAACACTACTGGCTCCTGCGGTACTCCAGAGGCCTCTAGGGAACCTACGAAGCTCTACGGAACCCTATGGATCCTTACGGAACAGTACGGGCCCATTCAGACCTCTGCGGGCCCTCATGGAAACCTACAGGACCCTACCGAAACTGTACGAGACTCTACAGGCCCCTAGGGAACACCACAGGCCCCTACGGAACCCTACACAACCCTCCGGAAACATATGGCACCCTACAAGCTCCTACCAACCCCTGCGGGCACTTACATAACCCTACAGTCCCCTACGGAAATCTACGGGACTCTACGGGCCCCTAGGGAACCCTTCAGATTTCGACGGAACCCTACCAGCCCCTCTGGAACCCTACAGAATACTCCAGGACCCGACAGCACTCTACAAGACCCTTAGCAACACAACGGAACCTCACGAAACCCCTATGGGCTCCTACAGAACACTGCAGGCGCCTACGGAAACCTACAGACCCCTACGGAATACTACCAGCCACTACAGAAAAATATGGCCCCTACGGAACTCTACGGAACCTGGCAGAAACACTGTGGGCCCCTACAGGCCCTTGCGGGCACTTGCAGAACTCTGCAGGAACCCACGGAACTTTATGGAACCCTACCAGCCCCTACGGAAGCCTAAAGACCCTTGCAGGCAGTTATGGAACGGTACAGGGCCCTAGGGAACTTTACCAGCCACTATGGAACTCTACGGGCCCCTACGGAACCCTGCAGAACCCTCCAGAACCTTACAGAATCCCACGGATTCCTACAGACTCCTGCGGGCACTTACTCAACCCTAGAGGACCCTACGGAACACTGCCAGCTCCTATGGGAGGAACCCTACGGGCCCCTACAGAACACTACTGGCTCCTGTGGTACTCCAGAGGCCTCTAGGGAACCTACGAAGCTCTACGGAGCCCTATGGATCCTTACGGAACAGTACGGGCCCCTTCAGACCTCTGCGGGCGCTTATGGAAACCTACAGGACCCTACGGAACTGTACGAGACTCTACAGGCCCCTAGGGAACACCACAGGCCCCTACGGAACCCTACACAACCCTCCGGAAACATATGGCACCCTACAAGCTCCTACCAACCCCTGCAGGCACTTACAGAACCCTACAGGCCCCTACGGAAATCTATGGGACTCTACGGGCCCCTAGGGAACCCTTCAGATTTCGACGGAACCCTACAAGGCCCTCTGGAACCCTACAGAATACTCCAGGACCCGACAGCACTCTACAAGACCCTTAGCAACACAACGGAACCTCACGAAAACCCTATGGGCTCCTACAGAACACTGCAGGTGCCTACGGAACCCTACAGACCCGTACAGACACCTACGGGAACTTACAGATCACTGAGGGCCCCTACGGAACCCTACAGGTCCATACAGAACCCCACAGGGCCCTACGGAACTTTACCAGCCACTACGGAACTCTACGGGTCCCTACGGAACCCTGCAGAACCCTCTGGAACCTTACAGAATCCCACAGACTCCTACAGACTTCTGCGGGCACTTAAACAACCCTACAGGCCCCTACGGAACACTGCCAGCCCCTATGGAAGGAACCCTACGGGCCCCTACAGAACACTACTGGCTCCTGCAGTACTCCAGAGGCCTCTAGGGAACCTACGAAGCTCTACGGAACCCTATGGATCCTTACGGAACAGTACGGACCCCTTCAGACCTCTGCGGGCGCTTATGGAAACCTACAGGACCCTACAGAACTGTACGAGACTCTACAGGCCCCTAGGGAACACCACAGGCCCCTACGGAACCGTACGAGACTCTACATGCCCTTAGGGAACACCACAGGCCCCTACGGAACCCTACACAACCCTCTGGAAACTTATGGAACCCTACAAGCTCCTACCAACCCCTGCGAGCACTTACACAACCCTACAGGTCCCTACGGCAATCTACGGGACTCTATGGGCCCCTAGGGAACCCTATAGATTTCGATGGAACCCTATGAGGCCCTCTGGAACCCTACAGAATACTCCAGGACCTGACAGCACTCTACAAGACCCTTAGCAACACAACGGAACCTCACGAAAACCCTATGGGCTCCTACAGAACACTGCAGGCGCCTACGGAAACCTACAGACCCCTACGGAATACTACCAGCCACTACAGAAAAATATGGCCCCTACGGAACTCTACGGAACCTGGCAGAAACACTGTGGGCCCCTACAGGCCCTTGCGGGCACTTGCAGAACTCTGCAGGAACCCACGGAACTTTATGGAACCCTACCAGCCCCTACGGAAGCCTAAAGACCCTTGCAGGCAGTTACGGAATGGTACAGGGCCCTAGGGAACTTTACCAGCCGCTATGGAACTCTACGGGCCCCTACGGAACCCTGCAGAACCCTCCAGAACCTTACAGAATCCCACGGATTCCTACAGACTCCTGCGGGCACTTACTCAACCCTAGAGGACCCTACGGAACACTGCCAGCTCCTATGGGAGGAACCCTACGGGCCCCTACAGAACACTACTGGCTCCTGCGGTACTCCAGAGGCCTCTAGGGAACCTACGAAGCTCTACGGAGCCCTATGGATCCTTACGGAACAGTACGGGCCCCTTCAGACCTCTGCGGGCGCTTATGGAAACCTACAGGACCCTACGGAACTGTACGAGACTCTACAGGCCCCTAGGGAACACCACAGGCCCCTACGGAACCCTACACAACCCTCCGGAAACATATGGCACCCTACAAGCTCCTACCAACCCCTGCGGGCACTTACACAACCCTACAGGCCCCTACGGAAATCTATGGGACTCTACGGGCCCCTAGGGAACCCTTCAGATTTCGACGGAACCCTACCAGCCCCTCTGGAACCCTACAGAATACTCCAGGACCCGACAGCACTCTACAAGACCCTTAGCAACACAACGGAACCTCACTAAAACCCTATGGGCTCCTACAGAATACTGCAGGTGCCTACGGAACCCTACAGACCCGTACAGACACCTACGGGAACTTACAGATCACTGAGGGCCCCTACGGAACCCTACAGGTCCATACAGAACCCCACAGGGCCCTACGGAACTTTACCAGCCACTACGGAACCCTGCAGAACCCTCCAGAACCTTACAGAATCCCACGGATTCCTACAGACTCCTGCGGGCACTTACTCAACCCTAGAGGACCCTACGGAACACTGCCAGCTCCTATGGAAGGAACCCTACGGGCCCCTACAGAACACTATTGGCTCCTGCGGTACTCCAGAGGCCTCTAGGGAACCTACGAAGCTCTATGGAACCCTATGGATCCTTACGGAGCAGTACGGGCCCCTTCAGACCTCAGCGGGCCCTCATGGAAACCTACAGGACCCTACGGAACTGTACGAGACTCTACAGGCCCCTAGGGAACACCACAGGCCCCTACGGAACCCTACACAACCCTCCGGAAACATATGGCACCCTACAAGCTCCTACCAACCCCTGCGGGCACTTACACAACCCTACAGGCCCCTACGGAAATCTATGGGACTCTATGGGCCCCTAGGGAACCCTTCAGATTTCGACGGAACCCTAGGAGCCCCTCTGGAACCCTACAGAATACTCCAGGACCCGACAGCACTCTACAAGACCCTTAGCAACACAACGGAACCTCACTAAAACCCTATGGGCTCCTACAGAACACTGTCGGTGCCTACGGAACCCTACAGACCCCTACAGAATACTACCAGCCACTTCAGAAAAATATGGCCCCTACGGAACTCTACGGAACCTGGCAGAAACACTGTGGGCCCCTACAGGCCCTTGCGGGCACTTGCAGAACTCTGCAGGAACCCACGCAACTTTATGGAACCCTACCAGCCCCTACGGAAGCCTAAAGACCCTTGCAGGCAGTTACGGAACGGTACAGGGCCCTAGGGAACTTTACCAGCCACTACGGAACTCTACGGGCCCCTACGGAACCCTGCAGAACCCTCCAGAACCTTACAGAATCCCATGGATTCCTACAGACTCCTGCGGGCACTTACTCAACCCTAGAGGACCCTACGGAACACTACTGGCTCCTGCGGTACTCCAGAGGCCTCTAGGGAACCTACGAAGCTCTACGGAACCCTATGGATCCTTACGGAACAGTACGGGCCCATTCAGACCTCTGCGGGCCCTCATGGAAACCTACAGGACCCTACCGAAACTGTACGAGACTCTACAGGCCCCTAGGGAACACCACAGGCCCCTACGGAACCCTACACAACCCTCCGGAAACATATGGCACCCTACAAGCTCCTACCAACCCCTGCGGGCACTTACATAACCCTACAGTCCCCTACGGAAATCTACGGGACTCTACGGGCCCCTAGGGAACCCTTCAGATTTCGACGGAACCCTACCAGCCCCTCTGGAACCCTACAGAATACTCCAGGACCCGACAGCACTCTACAAGACCCTTAGCAACACAACGGAACCTCACGAAACCCCTATGGGCTCCTACAGAACACTGCAGGCGCCTACGGAAACCTACAGACCCCTACGGAATACTACCAGCCACTACAGAAAAATATGGCCCCTACGGAACTCTACGGAACCTGGCAGAAACACTGTGGGCCCCTACAGGCCCTTGCGGGCACTTGCAGAACTCTGCAGGAACCCACGGAACTTTATGGAACCCTACCAGCCCCTACGGAAGCCTAAAGACCCTTGCAGGCAGTTACGGAACGGTACAGGGCCCTAGGGAACTTTACCAGCCACTATGGAACTCTACGGGCCCCTACGGAACCCTGCAGAACCCTCCAGAACCTTACAGAATCCCACGGATTCCTACAGACTCCTGCGGGCACTTACTCAACCCTAGAGGACCCTACGGAACACTGCCAGCTCCTATGGGAGGAACCCTACGGGCCCCTACAGAACACTACTGGCTCCTGTGGTACTCCAGAGGCCTCTAGGGAACCTACGAAGCTCTACGGAGCCCTATGGATCCTTACGGAACAGTACGGGCCCCTTCAGACCTCTGCGGGCGCTTATGGAAACCTACAGGACCCTACGGAACTGTACGAGACTCTACAGGCCCCTAGGGAACACCACAGGCCCCTACGGAACCCTACACAACCCTCCGGAAACATATGGCACCCTACAAGCTCCTACCAACCCCTGCAGGCACTTACAGAACCCTACAGGCCCCTACGGAAATCTATGGGACTCTACGGGCCCCTAGGGAACCCTTCAGATTTCGACGGAACCCTACCAGCCCCTCTGGAACCCTACAGAATACTCCAGGACCCGACAGCACTCTACAAGACCCTTAGCAACACAACGGAACCTCACGAAAACCCTATGGGCTCCTACAGAACACTGCAGGTGCCTACGGAACCCTACAGACCCGTACAGACACCTACGGGAACTTACAGATCACTGAGGGCCCCTACGGAACCCTACAGGTCCATACAGAACCCCACAGGGCCCTACGGAACTTTACCAGCCACTACGGAACTCTACGGGTCCCTACGGAACCCTGCAGAACCCTCTGGAACCTTACAGAATCCCACAGACTCCTACAGACTTCTGCGGGCACTTAAACAACCCTACAGGCCCCTACGGAACACTGCCAGCCCCTATGGAAGGAACCCTACGGGCCCCTACAGAACACTACTGGCTCCTGCAGTACTCCAGAGGCCTCTAGGGAACCTACGAAGCTCTACGGAACCCTATGGATCCTTACGGAACAGTACGGACCCCTTCAGACCTCTGCGGGCGCTTATGGAAACCTACAGGACCCTACAGAACTGTACGAGACTCTACAGGCCCCTAGGGAACACCACAGGCCCCTACGGAACCGTACGAGACTCTACATGCCCTTAGGGAACACCACAGGCCCCTACGGAACCCTACACAACCCTCTGGAAACTTATGGAACCCTACAAGCTCCTACCAACCCCTGCGAGCACTTACACAACCCTACAGGTCCCTACGGCAATCTACGGGACTCTATGGGCCCCTAGGGAACCCTATAGATTTCGATGGAACCCTATGAGGCCCTCTGGAACCCTACAGAATACTCCAGGACCTGACAGCACTCTACAAGACCCTTAGCAACACAACGGAACCTCACTAAAACCCTATGGGCTCCTACAGAACACTGCAGGCGCCTACGGAAACCTACAGACCCCTACGGAATACTACCAGCCACTACAGAAAAATATGGCCCCTACGGAACTCTACGGAACCTGGCAGAAACACTGTGGGCCCCTACAGGCCCTTGCGGGCACTTGCAGAACTCTGCAGGAACCCACGGAACTTTATGGAACCCTACCAGCCCCTACGGAAGCCTAAAGACCCTTGCAGGCAGTTACGGAATGGTACAGGGCCCTAGGGAACTTTACCAGCCGCTATGGAACTCTACGGGCCCCTACGGAACCCTGCAGAACCCTCCAGAACCTTACAGAATCCCACGGATTCCTACAGACTCCTGCGGGCACTTACTCAACCCTAGAGGACCCTACGGAACACTGCCAGCTCCTATGGGAGGAACCCTACGGGCCCCTACAGAACACTACTGGCTCCTGCGGTACTCCAGAGGCCTCTAGGGAACCTACGAAGCTCTACGGAGCCCTATGGATCCTTACGGAACAGTACGGGCCCCTTCAGACCTCTGCGGGCGCTTATGGAAACCTACAGGACCCTACGGAACTGTACGAGACTCTACAGGCCCCTAGGGAACACCACAGGCCCCTACGGAACCCTACACAACCCTCCGGAAACATATGGCACCCTACAAGCTCCTACCAACCCCTGCGGGCACTTACACAACCCTACAGGCCCCTACGGAAATCTATGGGACTCTACGGGCCCCTAGGGAACCCTTCAGATTTCGACGGAACCCTACCAGCCCCTCTGGAACCCTACAGAATACTCCAGGACCCGACAGCACTCTACAAGACCCTTAGCAACACAACGGAACCTCACTAAAACCCTATGGGCTCCTACAGAATACTGCAGGTGCCTACGGAACCCTACAGACCCGTACAGACACCTACGGGAACTTACAGATCACTGAGGGCCCCTACGGAACCCTACAGGTCCATACAGAACCCCACAGGGCCCTACGGAACTTTACCAGCCACTACGGAACCCTGCAGAACCCTCCAGAACCTTACAGAATCCCACGGATTCCTACAGACTCCTGCGGGCACTTACTCAACCCTAGAGGACCCTACGGAACACTGCCAGCTCCTATGGAAGGAACCCTACGGGCCCCTACAGAACACTATTGGCTCCTGCGGTACTCCAGAGGCCTCTAGGGAACCTACGAAGCTCTATGGAACCCTATGGATCCTTACGGAGCAGTACGGGCCCCTTCAGACCTCAGCGGGCCCTCATGGAAACCTACAGGACCCTACGGAACTGTACGAGACTCTACAGGCCCCTAGGGAACACCACAGGCCCCTACGGAACCCTACACAACCCTCCGGAAACATATGGCACCCTACAAGCTCCTACCAACCCCTGCGGGCACTTACACAACCCTACAGGCCCCTACGGAAATCTATGGGACTCTATGGGCCCCTAGGGAACCCTTCAGATTTCGACGGAACCCTAGGAGCCCCTCTGGAACCCTACAGAATACTCCAGGACCCGACAGCACTCTACAAGACCCTTAGCAACACAACGGAACCTCACTAAAACCCTATGGGCTCCTACAGAACACTGTCGGTGCCTACGGAACCCTACAGACCCCTACAGAATACTACCAGCCACTTCAGAAAAATATGGCCCCTACGGAACTCTACGGAACCTGGCAGAAACACTGTGGGCCCCTACAGGCCCTTGCGGGCACTTGCAGAACTCTGCAGGAACCCACGCAACTTTATGGAACCCTACCAGCCCCTACGGAAGCCTAAAGACCCTTGCAGGCAGTTACGGAACGGTACAGGGCCCTAGGGAACTTTACCAGCCACTACGGAACTCTACGGGCCCCTACGGAACCCTGCAGAACCCTCCAGAACCTTACAGAATCCCACAGATTCCTACAGACTCCTGCGGGCACTTACTCAACCCTAGAGGACCCTACGGAACACTACTGGCTCCTGCGGTACTCCAGAGGCCTCTAGGGAACCTACGAAGCTCTACGGAACCCTATGGATCCTTACGGAACAGTACGGGCCCATTCAGACCTCTGCGGGCCCTCATGGAAACCTACAGGACCCTACCGAAAATGTACGAGACTCTACAGGCCCCTAGGGAACACCACAGGCCCCTACGGAACCCTACACAACCCTCCGGAAACATATGGCACCCTACAAGCTCCTACCAACCCCTGCGGGCACTTACATAACCCTACAGGCCCCTACGGAAATCTACGGGACTCTACGGGCCCCTAGGGAACCCTTCAGATTTCGACGGAACCCTACCAGCCCCTCTGGAACCCTGCAGAATACTCCAGGACCCGACAGCACTCTACAAGACCCTTAGCAACACAACGGAACCTCACTAAAACCCTATGGGCTCCTACAGAACACTGCAGGTGCCTACGAAACCCTGCAGGCCCCTACGGAACCCTACAGACACCTGCGGGCACTTACAGAACCCTGCAGGCCCCTATGGAACCCTACAGGTCCATACAGAACCCTCACAGGGCCCTACGGAACTTTACCAGCCACTACGGAACTCTACGGGCCCCTACGGAACCCTGCAGAACCTTCCGGAACCTTACAGAATCCCACAGACTCCTACAGACTTCTGCGGGCACTTACACAACCCTACAGGTCCCTACGGAAATCTACGGGACTCTATGGGCCCCTAGGGAACCCTATAGATTTCGATGGAACCCTATGAGGCCCTCTGGAACCCTACAGAATACTCCAGGACCTGACAGCACTCTACAAGACCCTTAGCAACACAACGGAACCTCACTAAAACCCTATGGGCTCCTACAGAACACTGCAGGCGCCTACGGAAACCTACAGACCCCTACAGAATACTACCAGCCACTACAGAAAAATATGGCCCCTACGGAACTCTACGGAACCTGGCAGAAACACTGTGGGCCCCTACAGGCCCTTGCGGGCACTTGCAGAACTCTGCAGGAACCCACGGAACTTTATGGAACCCTACCAGCCCCTACGGAAACCTAAAGACCCTTGCAGGCAGTTACGGAACGGTACAGGGCCCTAGGGAACTTTACCAGCCACTACGGAACTCTACGGGCCCCTACGGAACCCTGCAGAACCCTCCAGAACCTTACAGAATCCCACGGATTCCTACAGACTCCTGCGGGCACTTACTCAACCCTAGAGGACCCTACGGAACACTGCCAGCTCCTATGGAAGGAACCCTACGGGCCCCTACAGAACACTACTGGCTCCTGCGGTACTCCAGAGGCCTCTAGGGAACCTACGAAGCTCTATGGAACCCTATGGATCCTTACGGAGCAGTACGGGCCCCTTCAGACCTCAGCGGGCCCTCATGGAAACCTACAGGACCCTACGGAACTGTACGAGACTCTACAGGCCCCTAGGGAACACCACAGGCCCCTACGGAACCCTACACAACCCTCCGGAAACATATGGCACCCTACAAGCTCCTACCAACCCCTGCGGGCACTTACACAACCCTACAGGCCCCTACGGAAATCTATGGGACTCTATGGGCCCCTAGGGAACCCTTCAGATTTCGACGGAACCCTACCAGCCCCTCTGGAACCCTACAGAATACTCCAGGACCCGACAGCACTCTACAAGACCCTTAGCAACACAACGGAACCTCACTAAAACCCTATGGGCTCCTACAGAACACTGTCGGTGCCTACGGAACCCTACAGACCCCTACAGAATACTACCAGCCACTTCAGAAAAATATGGCCCCTACGGAACTCTACGGAACCTGGCAGAAACACTGTGGGCCCCTACAGGCCCTTGCGGGCACTTGCAGAACTCTGCAGGAACCCACGGAACTTTATGGAACCCTACCAGCCCCTACGGAAGCCTAAAGACCCTTGCAGGCAGTTACGGAACGGTACAGGGCCCTAGGGAACTTTACCAGCCACTACGGAACTCTACGGGCCCCTACGGAACCCTGCAGAACCCTCCAGAACCTTACAGAATCCCACAGATTCCTACAGACTCCTGCGGGCACTTACTCAACCCTAGAGGACCCTACGGAACACTACTGGCTCCTGCGGTACTCCAGAGGCCTCTAGGGAACCTACGAAGCTCTACGGAACCCTATGGATCCTTACGGAACAGTACGGGCCCATTCAGACCTCTGCGGGCCCTCATGGAAACCTACAGGACCCTACCGAAACTGTACGAGACTCTACAGGCCCCTAGGGAACACCACAGGCCCCTACGGAACCCTACACAACCCTCCGGAAACATATGGCACCCTACAAGCTCCTACCAACCCCTGCGGGCACTTACATAACCCTACAGTCCCCTACGGAAATCTACGGGACTCTACGGGCCCCTAGGGAACCCTTCAGATTTCGACGGAACCCTACCAGCCCCTCTGGAACCCTGCAGAATACTCCAGGACCCGACAGCACTCTACAAGACCCTTAGCAACACAACGGAACCTCACTAAAACCCTATGGGCTCCTACAGAACACTGCAGGCGCCTACGGAAACCTACAGACCCCTACAGAATACTACCAGCCACTACAGAAAAATATGGCCCATACGGAACTCTACGGAACCTGGCAGAAACACTGTGGGCCCCTACAGGCCCTTGCGGGCACTTGCAGAACTCTGCAGGAACCCACGCAACTTTATGGAACCCTACCAGCCCCTACGGAAGCCTAAAGACCCTTGCAGGCAGTTACGGAACGGTACAGGGCCCTAGGGAACTTTACCAGCCACTACGGAACTCTACGGGCCCCTACGGAACCCTGCAGAACCCTCCAGAACCTTACAGAATCCCACGGATTCCTACAGACTCCTGCGGGCACTTACTCTACCCTAGAGGACCCTACGGAATACTACTGGCTCCTGCGGTACTCCAGAGGCCTCTAGGGAACCTACGAAGCTCTACGGAACCCTATGGATCCTTACGGAGCAGTACGGGCCCCTTCAGACCTCTGCGGGCCCTCATGGAAACCTACAGGACCCTACCGAAACTGTACGAGACTCTACAGGCCCCTAGGGAACACCACAGGCCCCTACGGAACCCTACACAACCCTCTGGAAACTTATGGAACCCTACAAGCTCCTACCAACCCCTGCGAGCACTTACACAACCCTACAGGTCCCTACAGCAATCTACGGGACTCTACGGGCCCCTAGGGAACCCTTCAGATTTCGACGGAACCCTACCAACCCCTCTGGAACCCTACAGAATACTCCAGGACCCGACAGCACTCTACAAGACCCTTAGCAACACAACGGAACCTCACTAAAACCCTATGGGCTCCTACAGAACACTGTCGGTGCCTACGGAAACCTACAGACCCCTACAGAATACTACCAGCCACTACAGAAAAATATGGCCCCTACGGAACTCTACGGAACCTGGCAGAAACACTGTGGGCCCCTACAGGCCCTTGCGGGCACTTGCAGAACTCTGCAGGAACCCACGCAACTTTATGGAACCCTACCAGCCCCTACGGAAGCCTAAAGACCCTTGCAGGCAGTTACGGAACGGTACAGGGCCCTAGGGAACTTTACCAGCCACTACGGAACTCTACGGGCCCCTACGGAACCCTGCAGAACCCTCCAGAACCTTACAGAATCCCACGGATTCCTACAGACTCCTGCGGGCACTTACTCAACCCTAGAGGACCCTACGGAACACTACTGGCTCCTGCGGTACTCCAGAGGCCTCTAGGGAACCTACGAAGCTCTACGGAACCCTATGGATCCTTACGGAACAGTACGGGCCCATTCAGACCTCTGCGGGCCCTCATGGAAACCTACAGGACCCTACCGAAACTGTACGAGACTCTACAGGCCCCTAGGGAACACCACAGGCCCCTACGGAACCCTACACAACCCTCCGGAAACATATGGCACCCTACAAGCTCCTACCAACCCCTGCGGGCACTTACATAACCCTACAGTCCCCTACGGAAATCTACGGGACTCTACGGGCCCCTAGGGAACCCTTCAGATTTCGACGGAACCCTACCAGCCCCTCTGGAACCCTGCAGAATACTCCAGGACCCGACAGCACTCTACAAGACCCTTAGCAACACAACGGAACCTCACTAAAACCCTATGGGCTCCTACAGAACACTGTCGGTGCCTACGGAAACCTACAGACCCCTACAGAATACTACCAGCCACTACAGAAAAATATGGCCCCTACGGAACTCTACGGAACCTGGCAGAAACACTGTGGGCCCCTACAGGCCCTTGCGGGCACTTGCAGAACTCTGCAGGAACCCACGGAACTTTATGGAACCCTACCAGCCCCTACGGAAGCCTAAAGACCCTTGCAGGCAGTTACGGAACGGTACAGGGCCCTAGGGAACTTTACCAGCCACTACGGAACTCTACGGGCCCCTACGGAACCCTGCAGAACCCTCCAGAACCTTACAGAATCCCACGGATTCCTACAGACTCCTGCGGGCACTTACTCAACCCTAGAGGACCCTACGGAATACTACTGGCTCCTGCGGTACTCCAGAGGCCTCTAGGGAACCTACGAAGCTCTACGGAACCCTATGGATCCTTACGGAACAGTACGGGCCCATTCAGACCTCTGCGGGCCCTCATGGAAACCTACAGGACCCTACCGAAACTGTACGAGACTCTACAGGCCCCTAGGGAACACCACAGGCCCCTACGGAACCCTACACAACCCTCCAGAAACATATGGCACCCTACAAGCTCCTACAAACCCCTGCGGGCACTTACATAACCCTACAGTCCCCTACGGCAATCTACGGGACTCTACGGGCCCCTAGGGAACCCTTCAGATTTCGACGGAACCCTACCAGCCCCTCTGGAACCCTACAGAATACTCCAGGACCCGACAGCACTCTACAAGACCCTTAGCAACACAACGGAACCTCACTAAAACCCTATGGGCTCCTACAGAACACTGCAGGTGCCTACGAAACCCTGCAGGCCCCTACGGAACCCTACAGACACCTGCGGGCACTTACAGAACCCTGCAGGCCCCTACGGAACCCTACAGGTCCATACAGAACCCTCACAGGGCCCTACGGAACTTTACCAGCCACTACGGAACTCTACGGGCCCCTACGGAACCCTGCAGAACCCTCCGGAACCTTACAGAATCCCACAGACTCCTACAGACTTCTGCGGGCACTTACACAACCCTACAGGTCCCTACGGAAATCTACGGGACTCTATGGGCCCCTAGGGAACCCTATAGATTTCGATGGAACCCTATGAGGCCCTCTGGAACCCTACAGAATACTCCAGGACCTGACAGCACTCTACAAGACCCTTAGCAACACAACGGAACCTCACGAAAACCCTATGGGCTCCTACAGAACACTGCAGGCGCCTACGGAAACCTACAGACCCCTACAGAATACTACCAGCCACTACAGAAAAATATGGCCCCTACGGAACTCTACGGAACCTGGCAGAAACACTGTGGGCCCCTACAGGCCCTTGCGGGCACTTGCAGAACTCTGCAGGAACCCACGCAACTTTATGGAACCCTACCAGCCCCTACGGAAGCCTAAAGACCCTTGCAGGCAGTTACGGAACGGTACAGGGCCCTAGGGAACTTTACCAGCCACTACGGAACTCTACGGGCCCCTACGGAACCCTGCAGAACCCTCCAGAACCTTACAGAATCCCACGGATTCCTACAGACTCCTGCGGGCACTTACTCAACCCTAGAGGACCCTACGGAACACTGCCAGCTCCTATGGAAGGAACCCTACGGGCCCCTACAGAACACTACTGGCTCCTGCGGTACTCCAGAGGTCTCTAGGGAACCTACGAAGCTCTATGGAACCCTATGGATCCTTACGGAGCAGTACGGGCCCCTTCAGACCTCTGCGGGCGCTTATGGAAACCTACAGGACCGTACGGAACTGTACGAGACTCTACAGGCCCCTAGGGAACACCACAGGCCCCTACGGAACTCTACACAACCCTCCGGAAACATATGGCACCCTACAAGCTCCTACCAACCCCTGCGGGCACTTACATAACCCTACAGGCCCCTACGGAAATCTACGGGACTCTACGGGCCCCTAGGGAACCCTTCAGATTTCGACGGAACCCTACAAGGCCCTCTGGAACCCTACAGAATACTCCAGGACCCGACAGCACTCTACAAGACCCTTAGCAACACAACGGAACCTCACGAAAACCCTATGGGCTCCTACAGAACACTGTCGGTGCCTACGGAAACCTACAGACCCCTACAGAATACTACCAGCCACTACAGAAAAATATGGCCGCTACGGAACTCTACGGAACCTGGCAGAAACACTGTGGGCCCCTACAGGCCCTTGCGGGCACTTGCAGAACTCTGCAGGAACCCACGGAACTTTATGGAACCCTACCAGCCCCTACGGAAGCCTAAAGACCCTTGCAGGCAGTTACGGAACGGTACAGGGCCCTAGGGAACTTTACCAGCCACTACGGAACTCTACGGGCCCCTACGGAACCCTGCAGAACCCTCCAGAACCTTACAGAATCCCATGGATTCCTACAGACTCCTGCGGGCACTTACTGAACCCTAGAGGACCCTACGGAACACTACTGGCTCCTGCGGTACTCCAGAGGCCTCTAGGGAACCTACGAAGCTCTACGGAACCCTATGGATCCTTACGGAACAGTACGGGCCCATTCAGACCTCTGCGGGCCCTCATGGAAACCTACAGGACCCTACCGAAACTGTACGAGACTCTACAGGCCCCTAGGGAACACCACAGGCCCCTACGGAACCCTACACAACCCTCTGGAAACATATGGCACCCTACAAGCTCCTACCAACCCCTGCGGGCACTTACATAACCCTACAGTCCCCTACGGAAATCTACGGGACTCTATGGGCCCCTAGGGAACCCTTCAGATTTCGACGGAACCCTACCAGCCCCTCTGGAACCCTACAGAATACTCCAGGACCCGACAGCACTCTACAAGACCCTTAGCAACACAACGGAACCTCACTAAAACCCTATGGGCTCCTACAGAACACTGTCGGTGCCTACGGAAACCTACAGACCCCTACAGAATACTACCAGCCACTACAGAAAAATATGGCCCATACGGAACTCTACGGAACCTGGCAGAAACACTGTGGGCCCCTACAGGCCCTTGCGGGCACTTGCAGAACTCTGCAGGAACCCACGGAACTTTATGGAACCCTACCAGCCCCTACGGAAGCCTAAAGACCCTTGCAGGCAGTTACGGAACGGTACAGGGCCCTAGGGAACTTTACCAGCCACTACGGAACTCTACGGGCCCCTACGGAACCCTGCAGAACCCTCCAGAACCTTACAGAATCCCATGGATTCCTACAGACTCCTGCGGGCACTTACTCAACCCTAGAGGACCCTACGGAACACTACTGGCTCCTGCGGTACTCCAGAGGCCTCTAGGGAACCTACGAAGCTCTACGGAACCCTATGGATCCTTACGGAGCAGTACGGGCCCCTTCAGACCTCTGCGGGCCCTCATGGAAACCTACAGGACCCTACCGAAACTGTACGAGACTCTACAGGCCCCTAGGGAACACCACAGGCCCCTACGGAACCCTACACAACCCTCCGGAAACATATGGCACCCTACAAGCTCCTACCAACCCCTGCGGGCACTTACATAACCCTACAGGCCCCTACGGAAATCTACGGGACTCTACGGGCCCCTAGGGAACCCTTCAGATTTCGACGGAACCCTAGGAGCCCCTCTGGAACCCTGCAGAATACTCCAGGACCCGACAGCACTCTACAAGACCCTTAGCAACACAACGGAACCTCACTAAAACCCTATGGGCTCCTACAGAACACTGTCGGTGCCTACGGAAACCTACAGACCCCTACAGAATACTACCAGCCACTACAGAAAAATATGGCCCCTACGGAACTCTATGGAACCTGGCAGAAACACTGTGGGCCCCTACAGGCCCTTGCGGGCACTTGCAGAACTCTGCAGGAACCCACGCAACTTTATGGAACCCTACCAGCCCCTACGGAAGCCTAAAGACCCTTGCAGGCAGTTATGGAACGGTACAGGGCCCTAGGGAACTTTACCAGCCACTACGGAACTCTACGGGCCCCTACGGAACCCTGCAGAACCCTCCGGAACCTTACAGAATCCCACGGATTCCTACAGACTCCTGCGGGCACTTACTCAACCCTAGAGGACCCTACGGAACACTGCCAGCTCCTATGGAAGGAACCCTACGGGCCCCTACAGAACACTACTGGCTCCTGCGGTACTCCAGAGGCCTCTAGGGAACCTACGAAGCTCTATGGAACCCTATGGATCCTTACGGAGCAGTACGGGCCCCTTCAGACCTCTGCGGGCGCTTATGGAAACCTACAGGACCCTACGGAACTGTACGAGACTCTACAGGCCCCTAGGGAACACCACAGGCCCCTACGGAACCCTACACAACCCTCCGGAAACATATGGCACCCTACAAGCTCCTACCAACCCCTGCGGGCACTTACACAACCCTACAGGTCCCTACGGAAATCTATGGGACTCTATGGGCCCCTAGGGAACCCTTCAGATTTCGACGGAACCCTAGGAGCCCCTCTGGAACCCTACAGAATACTCCAGGACCCGACAGCAATCTACAAGACCCTTAGCAACACAACGGAACCTCACTAAAACCCTATGGGCTCCTACAGAACACTGTCGGTGCCTACGGAAACCTACAGACCCCTACAGAATACTACCAGCCACTACAGAAAAATATGGCCCCTACGGAACTCTACGGAACCTGGCAGAAACACTGTGGGCCCCTACAGGCCCTTGCGGGCACTTGCAGAACTCTGCAGGAACCCACGGAACTTTATGGAACCCTACCAGCCCCTACGGAAGCCTAAAGACCCTTGCAGGCAGTTACGGAACGGTACAGGGCCCTACGGAACTTTACCAGCCACTACGGAACTCTACGGGCCCCTACGGAACCCTGCAGAACCCTCCAGAACCTTACAGAATCCCACGGATTCCTACAGACTCCTGCGGGCACTTACTCAACCCTAGAGGACCCTACGGAATACTACTGGCTCCTGCGGTACTCCAGAGGCCTCTAGGGAACCTACGAAGCTCTACGGAACCCTATGGATCCTTACGGAGCAGTATGGGCCCCTTCAGACCTCTGCGGGCCCTCATGGAAACCTACAGGACCCTACCGAAACTGTACGAGACTCTACAGGCCCCTAGGGAACACCACAGGCCCCTACGGAACCCTACACAACCCTCCGGAAACATATGGCACCCTACAAGCTCCTACCAACCCCTGCGGGCACTTACATAACCCTACAGTCCCCTACGGCAATCTACGGGACTCTACGGGCCCCTAGGGAACCCTTCAGATTTCGACGGAACCCTAGGAGCCCCTCTGGAACCCTACAGAATACTCCAGGACCCGACAGCACTCTACAAGACCCTTAGCAACACAACGGAACCTCACGAAAACCCTATGGGCTCCTACAGAACACTGTCGGTGCCTACGGAAACCTACAGACCCCTACAGAATACTACCAGCCACTACAGAAAAATATGGCCCCTACGGAACTCTACGGAACCTGGCAGAAACACTGTGGGCCCCTACAGGCCCTTGCGGGCACTTGCAGAACTCTGCAGGAACCCACGCAACTTTATGGAACCCTACCAGCCCCTACGGAAGCCTAAAGACCCTTGCAGGCAGTTACGGAACGGTACAGGGCCCTAGGGAACTTTACCAGCCACTACGGAACTCTACGGGCCCCTACGGAACCCTGCAGAACCCTCCAGAACCTTACAGAATCCCACGGATTCCTACAGACTCCTGCGGGCACTTACTCAACCCTAGAGGACCCTACGGAACACTGCCAGCTCCTATGGAAGGAACCCTACGGGCCCCTACAGAACACTACTGGCTCCTGCGGTACTCCAGAGGCCTCTAGGGAACCTACGAAGCTCTACGGAACCCTATGGATCCTTACGGAACAGTACGGGCCCATTCAGACCTCTGCGGGCCCTCATGGAAACCTACAGGACCCTACCGAAACTGTACGAGACTCTACAGGCCCCTAGGGAACACCACAGGCCCCTACTGAACCCTACACAACCCTCCAGAAACATATGGCACCCTACAAGCTCCTACAAACCCCTGCGGGCACTTACATAACCCTACAGTCCCCTACGGCAATCTACGGGACTCTACGGGCCCCTAGGGAACCCTTCAGATTTCGACGGAACCCTACCAGCCCCTCTGGAACCCTACAGAATACTCCAGGACCCGACAGCACTCTACAAGACCCTTAGCAACACAACGGAACCTCACTAAAACCCTATGGGCTCCTACAGAACACTGCAGGTGCCTACGAAACCCTGCAGGCCCCTACGGAACCCTACAGACACCTGCGGGCACTTACAGAACCCTGCAGGCCCCTACGGAACCCTACAGGTCCATACAGAACCCTCACAGGGCCCTACGGAACTTTACCAGCCACTACGGAACTCTACGGGCCCCTACGGAACCCTGCAGAACCCTCCGGAACCTTACAGAATCCCACAGACTCCTACAGACTTCTGCGGGCACTTACACAACCCTACAGGTCCCTACGGAAATCTACGGGACTCTATGGGCCCCTAGGGAACCCTATAGATTTCGATGGAACCCTATGAGGCCCTCTGGAACCCTACAGAATACTCCAGGACCTGACAGCACTCTACAAGACCCTTAGCAACACAACGGAACCTCACTAAAACCCTATGGGCTCCTACAGAACACTGCAGGCGCCTACGGAAACCTACAGACCCCTACAGAATACTACCAGCCACTACAGAAAAATATGGCCCCTACGGAACTCTACGGAACCTGGCAGAAACACTGTGGGCCCCTACAGGCCCTTGCGGGCACTTGCAGAACTCTGCAGGAACCCACGCAACTTTATGGAACCCTACCAGCCCCTACGGAAGCCTAAAGACCCTTGCAGGCAGTTACGGAACGGTACAGGGCCCTAGGGAACTTTACCAGCCACTATGGAACTCTACGGGCCCCTACGGAACCCTGCAGAACCCTCCAGAACCTTCCAGAATCCCACGGATTCCTACAGACTCCTGCGGGCACTTACTCAACCCTAGAGGACCCTATGGAATACTACTGGCTCCTGCGGTACTCCAGAGGCCTCTAGGGAACCTACGAAGCTCTACGGAACCCTATGGATCCTTACGGAGCAGTACGGGCCCCTTCAGACCTCTGCGGGCCCTCATGGAAACCTACAGGACCCTACCGAAACTGTACGAGACTCTACAGGCCCCTAGGGAACACCACAGGCCCCTACGGAACCCTACACAACCCTCTGGAAACTTATGGAACCCTACAAGCTCCTACCAACCCCTGCGAGCACTTACACAACCCTACAGGTCCCTACAGCAATCTACGGGACTCTACGGGCCCCTAGGGAACCCTTCAGATTTCGACGGAACCCTACCATCCCCTCTGGAACCCTACAGAATACTCCAGGACCCGACAGCACTCTACAAGACCCTTAGCAACACAACGGAACCTCACTAAAACCCTATGGGCTCCTACAGAACACTGCAGGCGCCTACGGAAACCTACAGACCCCTACAGAATACTACCAGCCACTACAGAAAAATATGGCCCCTACGGAACTCTACGGAACCTGGCAGAAACACTGTGGGCCCCTACAGGCCCTTGCGGGCACTTGCAGAACTCTGCAGGAACCCACGCAACTTTATGGAACCCTACCAGCCCCTACGGAAGCCTAAAGACCCTTGCAGGCAGTTACGGAACGGTACAGGGCCCTAGGGAACTTTACCAGCCACTACGGAACTCTACGGGCCCCTACGGAACCCTGCAGAACCCTCCAGAACCTTACAGAATCCCACGGATTCCTACAGACTCCTGCGGGCACTTACTCAACCCTAGAGGACCCTACGGAACACTGCCAGCTCCTATGGAAGGAACCCTACGGGCCCCTACAGAACACTACTGGCTCCTGCGGTACTCCAGAGGTCTCTAGGGAACCTACGAAGCTCTATGGAACCCTATGGATACTTACGGAGCAGTACGGGCCCCTTCAGACCTCTGCGGGCGCTTATGGAAACCTACAGGACCGTACGGAACTGTACGAGACTCTACAGGCCCCTAGGGAACACCACAGGCCCCTACGGAACTCTACACAACCCTCCGGAAACATATGGCACCCTACAAGCTCCTACCAACCCCTGCGGGCACTTACATAACCCTACAGTCCCCTACGGAAATCTACGGGACTCTACGGGCCCCTAGGGAACCCTTCAGATTTCGACGGAACCCTACAAGGCCCTCTGGAACCCTACAGAATACTCCAGGACCCGACAGCACTCTACAAGACCCTTAGCAACACAACGGAACCTCACTAAAACCCTATGGGCTCCTACAGAACACTGTCGGTGCCTACGGAAACCTACAGACCCCTACAGAATACTACCAGCCACTACAGAAAAATATGGCCCCTACGGAACTCTACGGAACCTGGCAGAAACACTGTGGGCCCCTACAGGCCCTTGCGGGCACTTGCAGAACTCTGCAGGAACCCACGCAACTTTATGGAACCCTACCAGCCCCTACGGAAGCCTAAAGACCCTTGCAGGCAGTTACGGAACGGTACAGGGCCCTAGGGAACTTTACCAGCCACTACGGAACTCTACGGGCCCCTACGGAACCCTGCAGAACCCTCCAGAACCTTACAGAATCCCATGGATTCCTACAGACTCCTGCGGGCACTTACTCAACCCTAGAGGACCCTACGGAACACTACTGGCTCCTGCGGTACTCCAGAGGCCTCTAGGGAACCTACGAAGCTCTACGGAACCCTATGGATCCTTACGGAACAGTACGGGCCCATTCAGACCTCTGCGGGCCCTCATGGAAACCTACAGGACCCTACCGAAACTGTACGAGACTCTACAGGCCCCTAGGGAACACCACAGGCCCCTACGGAACCCTACACAACCCTCCGGAAACATATGGCACCCTACAAGCTCCTACCAACCCCTGCGGGCACTTACATAACCCTACAGTCCCCTACGGAAATCTACGGGACTCTACGGGCCCCTAGGGAACCCTTCAGATTTCGACGGAACCCTACCAGCCCCTCTGGAACCCTACAGAATACTCCAGGACCCGACAGCACTCTACAAGACCCTTAGCAACACAACGGAACCTCACGAAAACCCTATGGGCTCCTACAGAACACTGCAGGCGCCTACGGAAACCTACAGACCCCTACGGAATACTACCAGCCACTACAGAAAAATATGGCCCCTACGGAACTCTACGGAACCTGGCAGAAACACTGTGGGCCCCTACAGGCCCTTGCGGGCACTTGCAGAACTCTGCAGGAACCCACGCAACTTTATGGAACCCTACCAGCCCCTACGGAAGCCTAAAGACCCTTGCAGGCAGTTACGGAACGGTACAGGGCCCTAGGGAACTTTACCAGCCACTATGGAACTCTACGGGCCCCTACGGAACCCTGCAGAACCCTCCAGAACCTTACAGAATCCCACGGATTCCTACAGACTCCTGCGGGCACTTACTCAACCCTAGAGGACCCTACGGAACACTGCCAGCTCCTATGGGAGGAACCCTACGGGCCCCTACAGAACACTACTGGCTCCTGCGGTACTCCAGAGGCCTCTAGGGAACCTACGAAGCTCTACGGAGCCCTATGGATCCTTACGGAACAGTACGGGCCCCTTCAGACCTCTGCGGGCGCTTATGGAAACCTACAGGACCCTACGGAACTGTACGAGACTCTACAGGCCCCTAGGGAACACCACAGGCCCCTACGGAACCCTACACAACCCTCCGGAAACATATGGCACCCTACAAGCTCCTACCAACCCCTGCAGGCACTTACAGAACCCTACAGGCCCCTACGGAAATCTATGGGACTCTACGGGCCCCTAGGGAACCCTTCAGATTTCGACGGAACCCTAGGAGCCCCTCTGGAACCCTACAGAATACTCCAGGACCCGACAGCACTCTACAAGACCCTTAGCAACACAACGGAACCTCACGAAAACCCTATGGGCTCCTACAGAACACTGCAGGTGCCTACGGAACCCTACAGACCCGTACAGACACCTACGGGAACTTACAGATCACTGAGGGCCCCTACGGAACCCTACAGGTCCATACAGAACCCCACAGGGCCCTACGGAACTTTACCAGCCACTACGGAACTCTACGGGTCCCTACGGAACCCTGCAGAACCCTCTGGAACCTTACAGAATCCCACAGACTCCTACAGACTTCTGCGGGCACTTAAACAACCCTACAGGCCCCTACGGAACACTGCCAGCCCCTATGGAAGGAACCCTACGGGCCCCTACAGAACACTACTGGCTCCTGCAGTACTCCAGAGGCCTCTAGGGAACCTACGAAGCTCTACGGAACCCTATGGATCCTTACGGAACAGTACGGACCCCTTCAGACCTCTGCGGGCGCTTATGGAAACCTACAGGACCCTACAGAACTGTACGAGACTCTACAGGCCCCTAGGGAACACCACAGGCCCCTACGGAACCGTACGAGACTCTACATGCCCTTAGGGAACACCACAGGCCCCTACGGAACCCTACACAACCCTCTGGAAACTTATGGAACCCTACAAGCTCCTACCAACCCCTGCGAGCACTTACACAACCCTACAGGTCCCTACGGCAATCTACGGGACTCTATGGGCCCCTAGGGAACCCTATAGATTTCGATGGAACCCTATGAGGCCCTCTGGAACCCTACAGAATACTCCAGGACCTGACAGCACTCTACAAGACCCTTAGCAACACAACGGAACCTCACTAAAACCCTATGGGCTCCTACAGAACACTGCAGGCGCCTACGGAAACCTACAGACCCCTACGGAATACTACCAGCCACTACAGAAAAATATGGCCCCTACGGAACTCTACGGAACCTGGCAGAAACACTGTGGGCCCCTACAGGCCCTTGCGGGCACTTGCAGAACTCTGCAGGAACCCACGGAACTTTATGGAACCCTACCAGCCCCTACGGAAGCCTAAAGACCCTTGCAGGCAGTTACGGAATGGTACAGGGCCCTAGGGAACTTTACCAGCCGCTATGGAACTCTACGGGCCCCTACGGAACCCTGCAGAACCCTCCAGAACCTTACAGAATCCCACGGATTCCTACAGACTCCTGCGGGCACTTACTCAACCCTAGAGGACCCTACGGAACACTGCCAGCTCCTATGGGAGGAACCCTACGGGCCCCTACAGAACACTACTGGCTCCTGCGGTACTCCAGAGGCCTCTAGGGAACCTACGAAGCTCTACGGAGCCCTATGGATCCTTACGGAACAGTACGGGCCCCTTCAGACCTCTGCGGGCGCTTATGGAAACCTACAGGACCCTACGGAACTGTACGAGACTCTACAGGCCCCTAGGGAACACCACAGGCCCCTACGGAACCCTACACAACCCTCCGGAAACATATGGCACCCTACAAGCTCCTACCAACCCCTGCGGGCACTTACACAACCCTACAGGCCCCTACGGAAATCTATGGGACTCTACGGGCCCCTAGGGAACCCTTCAGATTTCGACGGAACCCTACCAGCCCCTCTGGAACCCTACAGAATACTCCAGGACCCGACAGCACTCTACAAGACCCTTAGCAACACAACGGAACCTCACTAAAACCCTATGGGCTCCTACAGAATACTGCAGGTGCCTACGGAACCCTACAGACCCGTACAGACACCTACGGGAACTTACAGATCACTGAGGGCCCCTACGGAACCCTACAGGTCCATACAGAACCCCACAGGGCCCTACGGAACTTTACCAGCCACTACGGAACCCTGCAGAACCCTCCAGAACCTTACAGAATCCCACGGATTCCTACAGACTCCTGCGGGCACTTACTCAACCCTAGAGGACCCTACGGAACACTGCCAGCTCCTATGGAAGGAACCCTACGGGCCCCTACAGAACACTATTGGCTCCTGCGGTACTCCAGAGGCCTCTAGGGAACCTACGAAGCTCTATGGAACCCTATGGATCCTTACGGAGCAGTACGGGCCCCTTCAGACCTCAGCGGGCCCTCATGGAAACCTACAGGACCCTACGGAACTGTACGAGACTCTACAGGCCCCTAGGGAACACCACAGGCCCCTACGGAACCCTACACAACCCTCCGGAAACATATGGCACCCTACAAGCTCCTACCAACCCCTGCGGGCACTTACACAACCCTACAGGCCCCTACGGAAATCTATGGGACTCTATGGGCCCCTAGGGAACCCTTCAGATTTCGACGGAACCCTAGGAGCCCCTCTGGAACCCTACAGAATACTCCAGGACCCGACAGCACTCTACAAGACCCTTAGCAACACAACGGAACCTCACTAAAACCCTATGGGCTCCTACAGAACACTGTCGGTGCCTACGGAACCCTACAGACCCCTACAGAATACTACCAGCCACTTCAGAAAAATATGGCCCCTACGGAACTCTACGGAACCTGGCAGAAACGCTGTGGGCCCCTACAGGCCCTTGCGGGCACTTGCAGAACTCTGCAGGAACCCACGCAACTTTATGGAACCCTACCAGCCCCTACGGAAGCCTAAAGACCCTTGCAGGCAGTTACGGAACGGTACAGGGCCCTAGGGAACTTTACCAGCCACTACGGAACTCTACGGGCCCCTACGGAACCCTGCAGAACCCTCCAGAACCTTACAGAATCCCACAGATTCCTACAGACTCCTGCGGGCACTTACTCAACCCTAGAGGACCCTACGGAACACTACTGGCTCCTGCGGTACTCCAGAGGCCTCTAGGGAACCTACGAAGCTCTACGGAACCCTATGGATCCTTACGGAACAGTACGGGCCCATTCAGACCTCTGCGGGCCCTCATGGAAACCTACAGGACCCTACCGAAACTGTACGAGACTCTACAGGCCCCTAGGGAACACCACAGGCCCCTACGGAACCCTACACAACCCTCCGGAAACATATGGCACCCTACAAGCTCCTACCAACCCCTGCGGGCACTTACATAACCCTACAGGCCCCTACGGAAATCTACGGGACTCTACGGGCCCCTAGGGAACCCTTCAGATTTCGACGGAACCCTACCAGCCCCTCTGGAACCCTGCAGAATACTCCAGGACCCGACAGCACTCTACAAGACCCTTAGCAACACAACGGAACCTCACTAAAACCCTATGGGCTCCTACAGAACACTGCAGGTGCCTACGAAACCCTGCAGGCCCCTACGGAACCCTACAGACACCTGCGGGCACTTACAGAACCCTGCAGGCCCCTACGGAACCCTACAGGTCCATACAGAACCCTCACAGGGCCCTACGGAACTTTACCAGCCACTACGGAACTCTACGGGCCCCTACGGAACCCTGCAGAACCTTCCGGAACCTTACAGAATCCCACAGACTCCTACAGACTTCTGCGGGCACTTACACAACCCTACAGGTCCCTACGGAAATCTACGGGACTCTATGGGCCCCTAGGGAACCCTATAGATTTCGATGGAACCCTATGAGGCCCTCTGGAACCCTACAGAATACTCCAGGACCTGACAGCACTCTACAAGACCCTTAGCAACACAACGGAACCTCACGAAAACCCTATGGGCTCCTACAGAACACTGCAGGCGCCTACGGAAACCTACAGACCCCTACAGAATACTACCAGCCACTACAGAAAAATATGGCCCCTACGGAACTCTACGGAACCTGGCAGAAACACTGTGGGCCCCTACAGGCCCTTGCGGGCACTTGCAGAACTCTGCAGGAACCCACGGAACTTTATGGAACCCTACCAGCCCCTACGGAAACCTAAAGACCCTTGCAGGCAGTTACGGAACGGTACAGGGCCCTAGGGAACTTTACCAGCCACTACGGAACTCTACGGGCCCCTACGGAACCCTGCAGAACCCTCCAGAACCTTACAGAATCCCACGGATTCCTACAGACTCCTGCGGGCACTTACTCAACCCTAGAGGACCCTACGGAACACTGCCAGCTCCTATGGAAGGAACCCTACGGGCCCCTACAGAACACTACTGGCTCCTGCGGTACTCCAGAGGCCTCTAGGGAACCTACGAAGCTCTATGGAACCCTATGGATCCTTACGGAGCAGTACGGGCCCCTTCAGACCTCAGCGGGCCCTCATGGAAACCTACAGGACCCTACGGAACTGTACGAGACTCTACAGGCCCCTAGGGAACACCACAGGCCCCTACGGAACCCTACACAACCCTCCGGAAACATATGGCACCCTACAAGCTCCTACCAACCCCTGCGGGCACTTACACAACCCTACAGGCCCCTACGGAAATCTATGGGACTCTATGGGCCCCTAGGGAACCCTTCAGATTTCGACGGAACCCTACCAGCCCCTCTGGAACCCTACAGAATACTCCAGGACCCGACAGCACTCTACAAGACCCTTAGCAACACAACGGAACCTCACTAAAACCCTATGGGCTCCTACAGAACACTGTCGGTGCCTACGGAACCCTACAGACCCCTACAGAATACTACCAGCCACTTCAGAAAAATATGGCCCCTACGGAACTCTACGGAACCTGGCAGAAACACTGTGGGCCCCTACAGGCCCTTGCGGGCACTTGCAGAACTCTGCAGGAACCCACGCAACTTTATGGAACCCTACCAGCCCCTACGGAAGCCTAAAGACCCTTGCAGGCAGTTACGGAACGGTACAGGGCCCTAGGGAACTTTACCAGCCACTACGGAACTCTACGGGCCCCTACGGAACCCTGCAGAACCCTCCAGAACCTTACAGAATCCCACGGATTCCTACAGACTCCTGCGGGCACTTACTCAACCCTAGAGGACCCTACGGAACACTACTGGCTCCTGCGGTACTCCAGAGGCCTCTAGGGAACCTACGAAGCTCTACGGAACCCTATGGATCCTTACGGAACAGTACGGGCCCATTCAGACCTCTGCGGGCCCTCATGGAAACCTACAGGACCCTACCGAAACTGTACGAGACTCTACAGGCCCCTAGGGAACACCACAGGCCCCTACGGAACCCTACACAACCCTCCGGAAACATATGGCACCCTACAAGCTCCTACCAACCCCTGCGGGCACTTACATAACCCTACAGTCCCCTACGGAAATCTACGGGACTCTACGGGCCCCTAGGGAACCCTTCAGATTTCGACGGAACCCTACCAGCCCCTCTGGAACCCTGCAGAATACTCCAGGACCCGACAGCACTCTACAAGACCCTTAGCAACACAACGGAACCTCACTAAAACCCTATGGGCTCCTACAGAACACTGTCGGTGCCTACGGAAACCTACAGACCCCTACAGAATACTACCAGCCACTACAGAAAAATATGGCCCCTACGGAACTCTATGGAACCTGGCAGAAACACTGTGGGCCCCTACAGGCCCTTGCGGGCACTTGCAGAACTCTGCAGGAACCCACGCAACTTTATGGAACCCTACCAGCCCCTACGGAAGCCTAAAGACCCTTGCAGGCAGTTATGGAACGGTACAGGGCCCTAGGGAACTTTACCAGCCACTACGGAACTCTACGGGCCCCTACGGAACCCTGCAGAACCCTCCGGAACCTTACAGAATCCCACGGATTCCTACAGACTCCTGCGGGCACTTACTCAACCCTAGAGGACCCTACGGAACACTGCCAGCTCCTATGGAAGGAACCCTACGGGCCCCTACAGAACACTACTGGCTCCTGCGGTACTCCAGAGGCCTCTAGGGAACCTACGAAGCTCTATGGAACCCTATGGATCCTTACGGAGCAGTACGGGCCCCTTCAGACCTCTGCGGGCGCTTATGGAAACCTACAGGACCCTACGGAACTGTACGAGACTCTACAGGCCCCTAGGGAACACCACAGGCCCCTACGGAACCCTACACAACCCTCCGGAAACATATGGCACCCTACAAGCTCCTACCAACCCCTGCGGGCACTTACACAACCCTACAGGTCCCTACGGAAATCTATGGGACTCTATGGGCCCCTAGGGAACCCTTCAGATTTCGACGGAACCCTAGGAGCCCCTCTGGAACCCTACAGAATACTCCAGGACCCGACAGCAATCTACAAGACCCTTAGCAACACAACGGAACCTCACTAAAACCCTATGGGCTCCTACAGAACACTGTCGGTGCCTACGGAAACCTACAGACCCCTACAGAATACTACCAGCCACTACAGAAAAATATGGCCCCTACGGAACTCTACGGAACCTGGCAGAAACACTGTGGGCCCCTACAGGCCCTTGCGGGCACTTGCAGAACTCTGCAGGAACCCACGGAACTTTATGGAACCCTACCAGCCCCTACGGAAGCCTAAAGACCCTTGCAGGCAGTTACGGAACGGTACAGGGCCCTACGGAACTTTACCAGCCACTACGGAACTCTACGGGCCCCTACGGAACCCTGCAGAACCCTCCAGAACCTTACAGAATCCCACGGATTCCTACAGACTCCTGCGGGCACTTACTCAACCCTAGAGGACCCTACGGAATACTACTGGCTCCTGCGGTACTCCAGAGGCCTCTAGGGAACCTACGAAGCTCTACGGAACCCTATGGATCCTTACGGAGCAGTATGGGCCCCTTCAGACCTCTGCGGGCCCTCATGGAAACCTACAGGACCCTACCGAAACTGTACGAGACTCTACAGGCCCCTAGGGAACACCACAGGCCCCTACGGAACCCTACACAACCCTCCGGAAACATATGGCACCCTACAAGCTCCTACCAACCCCTGCGGGCACTTACATAACCCTACAGTCCCCTACGGCAATCTACGGGACTCTACGGGCCCCTAGGGAACCCTTCAGATTTCGACGGAACCCTAGGAGCCCCTCTGGAACCCTACAGAATACTCCAGGACCCGACAGCACTCTACAAGACCCTTAGCAACACAACGGAACCTCACGAAAACCCTATGGGCTCCTACAGAACACTGTCGGTGCCTACGGAAACCTACAGACCCCTACAGAATACTACCAGCCACTACAGAAAAATATGGCCCCTACGGAACTCTACGGAACCTGGCAGAAACACTGTGGGCCCCTACAGGCCCTTGCGGGCACTTGCAGAACTCTGCAGGAACCCACGCAACTTTATGGAACCCTACCAGCCCCTACGGAAGCCTAAAGACCCTTGCAGGCAGTTACGGAACGGTACAGGGCCCTAGGGAACTTTACCAGCCACTACGGAACTCTACGGGCCCCTACGGAACCCTGCAGAACCCTCCAGAACCTTACAGAATCCCACGGATTCCTACAGACTCCTGCGGGCACTTACTCAACCCTAGAGGACCCTACGGAACACTGCCAGCTCCTATGGAAGGAACCCTACGGGCCCCTACAGAACACTACTGGCTCCTGCGGTACTCCAGAGGCCTCTAGGGAACCTACGAAGCTCTATGGAACCCTATGGATCCTTACGGAGCAGTACGGGCCCCTTCAGACCTCTGCGGGCGCTTATGGAAACCTACAGGACCCTACGGAACTGTACGAGACTCTACAGGCCCCTAGGGAACACCACAGGCCCCTACGGAACCCTACACAACCCTCCGGAAACATATGGCACCCTACAAGCTCCTACCAACCCCTGCGGGCACTTACACAACCCTACAGGCCCCTACGGAAATCTATGGGACTCTATGGGCCCCTAGGGAACCCTTCAGATTTCGACGGAACCCTAGGAGCCCCTCTGGAACCCTACAGAATACTCCAGGACCCGACAGCACTCTACAAGACCCTTAGCAACACAACGGAACCTCACTAAAACCCTATGGGCTCCTACAGAACACTGTCGGTGCCTACGGAAACCTACAGACCCCTACAGAATACTACCAGCCACTACAGAAAAATATGGCCCCTACGGAACTCTACGGAACCTGGCAGAAACACTGTGGGCCCCTACAGGCCCTTGCGGGCACTTGCAGAACTCTGCAGGAACCCACGCAACTTTATGGAACCCTACCAGCCCCTACGGAAGCCTAAAGACCCTTGCAGGCAGTTACGGAACGGTACAGGGCCCTAGGGAACTTTACCAGCCACTACGGAACTCTACGGGCCCCTACGGAACCCTGCAGAACCCTCCAGAACCTTACAGAATCCCACGGATTCCTACAGACTCCTGCGGGCACTTACTCAACCCTAGAGGACCCTACGGAACACTACTGGCTCCTGCGGTACTCCAGAGGCCTCTAGGGAACCTACGAAGCTCTACGGAACCCTATGGATCCTTACGGAACAGTACGGGCCCATTCAGACCTCTGCGGGCCCTCATGGAAACCTACAGGACCCTACCGAAACTGTACGAGACTCTACAGGCCCCTAGGGAACACCACAGGCCCCTACGGAACTCTACACAACCCTCCGGAAACATATGGCACCCTACAAGCTCCTACCAACCCCTGCGGGCACTTACATAACCCTACAGTCCCCTACGGAAATCTACGGGACTCTACGGGCCCCTAGGGAACCCTTCAGATTTCGACGGAACCCTACCAGCCCCTCTGGAACCCTACAGAATACTCCAGGACCCGACAGCACTCTACAAGACCCTTAGCAACACAACGGAACCTCACTAAAACCCTATGGACTCCTACAGAACACTGCAGGTGCCTACGAAACCCTGCAGGCCCCTACGGAACCCTACAGACACCTGCGGGCACTTACAGAACCCTGCAGGCCCCTACGGAACCCTACAGGTCCATACAGAACCCTCACAGGGCCCTACGGAACTTTACCAGCCACTACGGAACTCTACGGGCCCCTACGGAACCCTGCAGAACCCTCCGGAACCTTACAGAATCCCACAGACTCCTACAGACTTCTGCGGGCACTTACACAACCCTACAGGTCCCTACGGAAATCTACGGGACTCTATGGGCCCCTAGGGAACCCTATAGATTTCGATGGAACCCTATGAGGCCTTCTGGAACCCTACAGAATACTCCAGGACCTGACAGCACTCTACAAGACCCTTAGCAACACAACGGAACCTCACGAAAACCCTATGGGCTCCTACAGAACACTGCAGGCGCCTACGGAAACCTACAGACCCCTACAGAATACTACCAGCCACTTCAGAAAATTATGGCCCCTACGGAACTCTACGGAACCTGGCAGAAACACTGTGGGCCCCTACAGGCCCTTGCGGGCACTTGCAGAACTCTGCAGGAACCCACGCAACTTTATGGAACCCTACCAGCCCCTACGGAAGCCTAAAGACCCTTGCAGGCAGTTACGGAACGGTACAGGGCCCTAGGGAACTTTACCAGCCACTACGGAACTCTACGGGCCCCTACGGAACCCTGCAGAACCCTCCGGAACCTTACAGAATCCCACGGATTCCTACAGACTCCTGCGGGCACTTACTCAACCCTAGAGGACCCTACGAAACACTGCCAGCTCCTATGGAAGGAACCCTACGGGCCCCTACAGAACACTACTGGCTCCTGCGGTACTCCAGAGGCCTCTAGGGAACCTACGAAGCTCTACGGAACCCTATGGATCCTTACGGAGCAGTACGGGCCCATTCAGACCTCTGCGGGCCCTCATGGAAACCTACAGGACCCTACGGAACTGTACGAGACTCTACAGGCCCCTAGGGAACACCACAGGCCCCTACGGAACCCTACACAACCCTCCGGAAACATATGGCACCCTACAAGCTCCTACCAACCCCTGCGGGCACTTACACAACCCTACAGGCCCCTACGGAAATCTATGGGACTCTATGGGCCCCTAGGGAACCCTTCAGATTTCGACGGAACCCTAGGAGCCCCTCTGGAACCCTACAGAATACTCCAGGACCCGACAGCACTCTACAAGACCCTTAGCAACACAACGGAACCTCACTAAAACCCTATGGGCTCCTACAGAACACTGTCGGTGCCTACGGAAACCTACAGACCCCTACAGAATACTACCAGCCACTACAGAAAAATATGGCCCCTACGGAACTCTACGGAACCTGGCAGAAACACTGTGGGCCCCTACAGGCCCTTGCGGGCACTTGCAGAACTCTGCAGGAACCCACGCAACTTTATGGAACCCTACCAGCCCCTACGGAAGCCTAAAGACCCTTGCAGGCAGTTACGGAACGGTACAGGGCCCTAGGGAACTTTACCAGCCACTACGGAACTCTACGGGCCCCTACGGAACCCTGCAGAACCCTCCAGAACCTTACAGAATCCCATGGATTCCTACAGACTCCTGCGGGCACTTACTCAACCCTAGAGGACCCTACGGAACACTACTGGCTCCTGCGGTACTCCAGAGGCCTCTAGGGAACCTACGAAGCTCTACGGAACCCTATGGATCCTTACGGAACAGTACGGGCCCATTCAGACCTCTGCGGGCCCTCATGGAAACCTACAGGACCCTACCGAAACTGTACGAGACTCTACAGGCCCCTAGGGAACACCACAGGCCCCTACGGAACTCTACACAACCCTCCGGAAACATATGGCACCCTACAAGCTCCTACCAACCCCTGCGGGCACTTACATAACCCTACAGGCCCCTACGGAAATCTACGGGACTCTACGGGCCCCTAGGGAACCCTTCAGATTTCGACGGAACCCTACAAGGCCCTCTGGAACCCTACAGAATACTCCAGGACCCGACAGCACTCTACAAGACCCTTAGCAACACAACGGAACCTCACTAAAACACTATGGGCTCCTACAGAACACTGTCGGTGCCTACGGAAACCTACAGACCCCTACAGAATACTACCAGCCACTACAGAAAAATATGGCCCCTACGGAACTCTACGGAACCTGGCAGAAACACTGTGGGCCCCTACAGGCCCTTGCGGGCACTTGCAGAACTCTGCAGGAACCCACGCAACTTTATGGAACCCTACCAGCCCCTACGGAAGCCTAAAGACCCTTGCAGGCAGTTACGGAACGGTACAGGGCCCTAGGGAACTTTACCAGCCACTACGGAACTCTACGGGCCCCTACGGAACCCTGCAGAACCCTCCAGAACCTTACAGAATCCCATGGATTCCTACAGACTCCTGCGGGCACTTACTCAACCCTAGAGGACCCTACGGAACACTACTGGCTCCTGCGGTACTCCAGAGGCCTCTAGGGAACCTACGAAGCTCTACGGAACCCTATGGATCCTTACGGAACAGTACGGGCCCATTCAGACCTCTGCGGGCCCTCATGGAAACCTACAGGACCCTACCGAAACTGTACGAGACTCTACAGGCCCCTAGGGAACACCACAGGCCCCTACGGAACCCTACACAACCCTCCGGAAACATATGGCACCCTACAAGCTCCTACCAACCCCTGCGGGCACTTACATAACCCTACAGTCCCCTACAGAAATCTACGGGACTCTACGGGCCCCTAGGGAACCCTTCAGATTTCGACGGAACCCTACCAGCCCCTCTGGAACCCTACAGAATACTCCAGGACCCGACAGCACTCTACAAGACCCTTAGCAACACAACGGAACCTCACTAAAACCCTATGGGCTCCTACAGAACACTGTCGGTGCCTACGGAAACCTACAGACCCCTACAGAATACTACCAGCCACTACAGAAAAATATGGCCCCTACGGAACTCTATGGAACCTGGCAGAAACACTGTGGGCCCCTACAGGCCCTTGCGGGCACTTGCAGAACTCTGCAGGAACCCACGCAACTTTATGGAACCCTACCAGCCCCTACGGAAGCCTAAAGACCCTTGCAGGCAGTTACGGAACGGTACAGGGCCCTAGGGAACTTTACCAGCCACTACGGAACTCTACGGGCCCCTACGGAACCCTGCAGAACCCTCCGGAACCTTACAGAATCCCACGGATTCCTACAGACTCCTGCGGGCACTTACTCAACCCTAGAGGACCCTACGGAACACTGCCAGCTCCTATGGAAGGAACCCTACGGGCCCCTACAGAACACTACTGGCTCCTGCGGTACTCCAGAGGCCTCTAGGGAACCTACGAAGCTCTATGGAACCCTATGGATCCTTACGGAGCAGTACGGGCCCCTTCAGACCTCTGCGGGCCCTCATGGAAACCTACAGGACCCTACGGAACTGTACGAGACTCTACAGGCCCCTAGGGAACACCACAGGCCCCTACGGAACCCTACACAACCCTCCGGAAACATATGGCACCCTACAAGCTCCTACCAACCCCTGCGGGCACTTACACAACCCTACAGGCCCCTACGGAAATCTATGGGACTCTATGGGCCCCTAGGGAACCCTTCAGATTTCGACGGAACCCTAGGAGCCCCTCTGGAACCCTACAGAATACTCCAGGACCCGACAGCACTCTACAAGACCCTTAGCAACACAACGGAACCTCACTAAAACCCTATGGGCTCCTACAGAACACTGTCGGTGCCTACGGAAACCTACAGACCCCTACAGAATACTACCAGCCACTACAGAAAAATATGGCCCCTACGGAACTCTACGGAACCTGGCAGAAACACTGTGGGCCCCTACAGGCCCTTGCGGGCACTTGCAGAACTCTGCAGGAACCCACGCAACTTTATGGAACCCTACCAGCCCCTACGGAAGCCTAAAGACCCTTGCAGGCAGTTACGGAACGGTACAGGGCCCTAGGGAACTTTACCAGCCACTACGGAACTCTACGGGCCCCTACGGAACCCTGCAGAACCCTCCAGAACCTTACAGAATCCCACGGATTCCTACAGACTCCTGCGGGCACTTACTCAACCCTAGAGGACCCTACGGAATACTACTGGCTCCTGCGGTACTCCAGAGGCCTCTAGGGAACCTACGAAGCTCTACGGAACCCTATGGATCCTTACAGAGCAGTATGGGCCCCTTCAGACCTCTGCGGGCCCTCATGGAAACCTACAGGACCCTACCGAAACTGTACGAGACTCTACAGGCCCCTAGGGAACACCACAGGCCCCTACGGAACCCTACACAACCCTCCGGAAACATATGGCACCCTACAAGCTCCTACCAACCCCTGCGGGCACTTACATAACCCTACAGTCCCCTACGGCAATCTACGGGACTCTACGGGCCCCTAGGGAACCCTTCAGATTTCGACGGAACCCTAGGAGCCCCTCTGGAACCCTACAGAATACTCCAGGACCCGACAGCACTCTACAAGACCCTTAGCAACACAACGGAACCTCACGAAAACCCTATGGGCTCCTACAGAACACTGTCGGTGCCTACGGAAACCTACAGACCCCTACAGAATACTACCAGCCACTACAGAAAAATATGGCCCCTACGGAACTCTATGGAACCTGGCAGAAACACTGTGGGCCCCTACAGGCCCTTGCGGGCACTTGCAGAACTCTGCAGGAACCCACACAACTTTATGGAACCCTACCAGCCCCTACGGAAGCCTAAAGACCCTTGCAGGCAGTTACGGAACGGTACAGGGCCCTAGGGAACTTTACCAGCCACTACGGAACTCTACGGGCCCCTACGGAACCCTGCAGAACCCTCCAGAACCTTACAGAATCCCACGGATTCCTACAGACTCCTGCGGGCACTTACTCAACCCTAGAGGACCCTACGGAACACTACTGGCTCCTGCGGTACTCCAGAGGCCTCTAGGGAACCTACGAAGCTCTACGGAACCCTATGGATCCTTACAGAACAGTACGGGCCCATTCAGACCTCTGCGGGCCCTCATGGAAACCTACAGGACCCTACCGAAACTGTACGAGACTCTACAGGCCCCTAGGGAACACCACAGGCCCCTACGGAACCCTACACAACCCTCCGGAAACATATGGCACCCTACAAGCTCCTACCAACCCCTGCGGGCACTTACATAACCCTACAGTCCCCTACGGAAATCTACGGGACTCTACGGGCCCCTAGGGAACCCTTCAGATTTCGACGGAACCCTACCAGCCCCTCTGGAACCCTGCAGAATACTCCAGGACCCGACAGCACTCTACAAGACCCTTAGCAACACAACGGAACCTCACTAAAACCCTATGGGCTCCTACAGAACACTGTCGGTGCCTACGGAAACCTACAGACCCCTACAGAATACTACCAGCCACTACAGAAAAATATGGCCCCTACGGAACTCTACGGAACCTGGCAGAAACACTGTGGGCCCCTACAGGCCCTTGCGGGCACTTGCAGAACTCTGCAGGAACCCACGCAACTTTATGGAACCCTACCAGCCCCTACGGAAGCCTAAAGACCCTTGCAGGCAGTTACGGAACGGTACAGGGCCCTAGGGAACTTTACCAGCCACTACGGAACTCTACGGGCCCCTACGGAACCCTGCAGAACCCTCCGGAACCTTACAGAATCCCATGGATTCCTACAGACTCCTGCGGGCACTTACTCAACCCTAGAGGACCCTACGGAACACTACTGGCTCCTGCGGTACTCCAGAGGCCTCTAGGGAACCTACGAAGCTCTACGGAACCCTATGGATCCTTACGGAACAGTACGGGCCCATTCAGACCTCTGCGGGCCCTCATGGAAACCTACAGGACCCTACCGAAACTGTACGAGACTCTACAGGCCCCTAGGGAACACCACAGGCCCCTACGGAACCCTACACAACCCTCCGGAAACATATGGCACCCTACAAGCTCCTACCAACCCCTGCGGGCACTTACATAACCCTACAGTCCCCTACGGAAATCTACGGGACTCTACGGGCCCCTAGGGAACCCTTCAGATTTCGACGGAACCCTACCAGCCCCTCTGGAACCCTACAGAATACTCCAGGACCCGACAGCACTCTACAAGACCCTTAGCAACACAACGGAACCTCACTAAAACCCTATGGGCTCCTACAGAACACTGCAGGTGCCTACGAAACCCTGCAGGCCCCTACGGAACCCTACAGACACCTGCGGGCACTTACAGAACCCTGCAGGCCCCTACGGAACCCTACAGGTCCATACAGAACCCTCACAGGGCCCTACGGAACTTTACCAGCCACTACGGAACTCTACGGGCCCCTACGGAACCCTGCAGAACCCTCCGGAACCTTACAGAATCCCACAGACTCCTACAGACTTCTGCGGGCACTTACACAACCCTACAGGTCCCTACGGAAATCTACGGGACTCTATGGGCCCCTAGGGAACCCTATAGATTTCGATGGAACCCTATGAGGCCCTCTGGAACCCTACAGAATACTCCAGGACCTGACAGCACTCTACAAGACCCTTAGCAACACAACGGAACCTCACGAAAACCCTATGGGCTCCTACAGAACACTGCAGGCGCCTACGGAAACCTACAGACCCCTACAGAATACTACCAGCCACTTCAGAAAATTATGGCCCCTACGGAACTCTACGGAACCTGGCAGAAACACTGTGGGCCCCTACAGGCCCTTGCGGGCACTTGCAGAACTCTGCAGGAACCCACGCAACTTTATGGAACCCTACCAGCCCCTACGGAAGCCTAAAGACCCTTGCAGGCAGTTACGGAACGGTACAGGGCCCTAGGGAACTTTACCAGCCACTACGGAACTCTACGGGCCCCTACGGAACCCTGCAGAACCCTCCGGAACCTTACAGAATCCCACGGATTCCTACAGACTCCTGCGGGCACTTACTCAACCCTAGAGGACCCTACGGAACACTGCCAGCTCCTATGGAAGGAACCCTACGGGCCCCTACAGAACACTACTGGCTCCTGCGGTACTCCAGAGGCCTCTAGGGAACCTACGAAGCTCTACGGAACCCTATGGATCCTTACGGAGCAGTACGGGCCCATTCAGACCTCTGCAGGCCCTCATGGAAACCTACAGGACCCTACGGAACTGTACGAGACTCTACAGGCCCCTAGGGAACACCACAGGCCCCTACGGAACCCTACACAACCCTCCGGAAACATATGGCACCCTACAAGCTCCTACCAACCCCTGCGGGCACTTACACAACCCTACAGGTCCCTACGGAAATCTATGGGACTCTACGGGCCCCTAGGGAACCCTTCAGATTTCGACGGAACCCTAGGAGCCCCTCTGGAACCCTACAGAATACTCCAGGACCCGACAGCACTCTACAAGACCCTTAGCAACACAACGGAACCTCACTAAAACCCTATGGGCTCCTACAGAACACTGCAGGTGCCTACGAAACCCTGCAGGCCCCTACGGAACCCTACAGACACCTGCGGGCACTTACAGAACCCTGCAGGCCCCTACGGAACCCTACAGGTCCATACAGAACCCTCACAGGGCCCTACGGAACTTTACCAGCCACTACGGAACTCTACGGGCCCCTACGGAACCCTGCAGAACCCTCCGGAACCTTACAGAATCCCACAGACTCCTACAGACTTCTGCGGGCACTTACACAACCCTACAGGTCCCTACGGAAATCTACGGGACTCTATGGGCCCCTAGGGAACCCTATAGATTTCGATGGAACCCTATGAGGCCCTCTGGAACCCTACAGAATACTCCAGGACCTGACAGCACTCTACAAGACCCTTAGCAACACAACGGAACCTCACGAAAACCCTATGGGCTCCTACAGAACACTGCAGGCGCCTACGGAAACCTACAGACCCCTACAGAATACTACCAGCCACTTCAGAAAATTATGGCCCCTACGGAACTCTACGGAACCTGGCAGAAACACTGTGGGCCCCTACAGGCCCTTGCGGGCACTTGCAGAACTCTGCAGGAACCCACGCAACTTTATGGAACCCTACCAGCCCCTACGGAAGCCTAAAGACCCTTGCAGGCAGTTACGGAACGGTACAGGGCCCTAGGGAACTTTACCAGCCACTACGGAACTCTACGGGCCCCTACGGAACCCTGCAGAACCCTCCGGAACCTTACAGAATCCCACGGATTCCTACAGACTCCTGCGGGCACTTACTCAACCCTAGAGGACCCTACGGAACACTGCCAGCTCCTATGGAAGGAACCCTACGGGCCCCTACAGAACACTACTGGCTCCTGCGGTACTCCAGAGGCCTCTAGGGAACCTACGAAGCTCTACGGAACCCTATGGATCCTTACGGAGCAGTACGGGCCCATTCAGACCTCTGCGGGCCCTCATGGAAACCTACAGGACCCTACGGAACTGTACGAGACTCTACAGGCCCCTAGGGAACACCACAGGCCCCTACGGAACCCTACACAACCCTCCGGAAACATATGGCACCCTACAAGCTCCTACCAACCCCTGCGGGCACTTACACAACCCTACAGGTCCCTACGGAAATCTATGGGACTCTACGGGCCCCTAGGGAACCCTTCAGATTTCGACGGAACCCTAGGAGCCCCTCTGGAACCCTACAGAATACTCCAGGACCCGACAGCACTCTACAAGACCCTTAGCAACACAACGGAACCTCACTAAAACCCTATGGGCTCCTACAGAATACTGCAGGTGCCTACGGAACCCTATAGACCCGTACAGACACCTACGGGCACTTACAGAACCCTGCAGGCCCCTACGGAACCCTACAGGTCCATACAGAACCCCACAGGGCCCTACGGAACTTTACCAGCCACTACGGAACTCTACGGGTCCCTACGGAACCCTGCAGAACCCTCTGGAACCTTACAGAATCCCACAGACTCCTACAGCCTTCTGCGGGCACTTAAACAACCCTACAGGCCCCTACGGAACACTGCCAGCCCCTATGGAAGGAACCCTACGGGCCCCTACAGAACACTACTGGCTCCTGCGGTACTCCAGAGGCCTCTAGGGAACCTACGAAGCTCTACAGAGCCCTACGGATCCTTACGGAACAGTATGGGCCCCTTCAGACCTCTGCGGGCCCTCATGGAAACCTACAGGACCCTACCGAAACTGTACGAGACTCTACAGGCCCCTAGGGAACACCACAGGCCCCTACGGAACCCTACACAACCCTCCGGAAACATATGGCACCCTACAAGCTCCTACCAACCCCTGCGGGCACTTACATAACCCTACAGTCCCCTACGGCAATCTACGGGACTCTACGGGCCCCTAGGGAACCCTTCAGATTTCGACGGAACCCTACAAGGCCCTCTGGAACCCTACAGAATACTCCAGGACCTGACAGCACTCTACAAGACCCTTAGCAACACAACGGAACCTCACTAAAACCCTATGGGCTCCTACAGAACACTGTCGGTGCCTACGGAAACCTACAGACCCCTACAGAATACTACCAGCCACTACAGAAAAATATGGCCCCTACGGAACTCTACGGAACCTGGCAGAAACACTGTGGGCCCCTACAGGCCCTTGCGGGCACTTGCAGAACTCTGCAGGAACCCACGCAACTTTATGGAACCCTACCAGCCCCTACGGAAGCCTAAAGACCCTTGCAGGCAGTTACGGAACGGTACAGGGCCCTAGGGAACTTTACCAGCCACTACGGAACTCTACGGGCCCCTACGGAACCCTGCAGAACCCTCCGGAACCTTACAGAATCCCACGGATTCCTACAGACTCCTGCGGGCACTTACTCAACCCTAGAGGACCCTACGGAACACTGCCAGCTCCTATGGAAGGAACCCTACGGGCCCCTACAGAACACTACTGGCTCCTGCGGTACTCCAGAGGCCTCTAGGGAACCTACGAAGCTCTATGGAACCCTATGGATCCTTACGGAGCAGTACGGGCCCCTTCAGACCTCTGCGGGCCCTCATGGAAACCTACAGGACCCTACGGAACTGTACGAGACTCTACAGGCCCCTAGGGAACACCACAGGCCCCTACGGAACCCTACACAACCCTCCGGAAACATATGGCACCCTACAAGCTCCTACCAACCCCTGCGGGCACTTACACAACCCTACAGGCCCTTACGGAAATCTATGGGACTCTATGGGCCCCTAGGGAACCCTTCAGATTTCGACGGAACCCTAGGAGCCCCTCTGGAACCCTACAGAATACTCCAGGACCCGACAGCACTCTACAAGACCCTTAGCAACACAACGGAACCTCACTAAAACCCTATGGGCTCCTACAGAACACTGTCGGTGCCTACGGAAACCTACAGACCCCTACAGAATACTACCAGCCACTACAGAAAAATATGGCCCCTACGGAACTCTACGGAACCTGGCAGAAACACTGTGGGCCCCTACAGGCCCTTGCGGGCACTTGCAGAACTCTGCAGGAACCCACGCAACTTTATGGAACCCTACCAGCCCCTACGGAAGCCTAAAGACCCTTGCAGGCAGTTACGGAACGGTACAGGGCCCTAGGGAACTTTACCAGCCACTACGGAACTCTACGGGCCCCTACGGAACCCTGCAGAACCCTCCAGAACCTTACAGAATCCCACGGATTCCTACAGACTCCTGCGGGCACTTACTCAACCCTAGAGGACCCTACGGAACACTACTGGCTCCTGCGGTACTCCAGAGGCCTCTAGGGAACCTACGAAGCTCTACGGAACCCTATGGATCCTTACGGAACAGTACGGGCCCATTCAGACCTCTGCGGGCCCTCATGGAAACCTACAGGACCCTACCGAAACTGTACGAGACTCTACAGGCCCCTAGGGAACACCACAGGCCCCTACGGAACCCTACACAACCCTCCGGAAACATATGGCACCCTACAAGCTCCTACCAACCCCTGCGGGCACTTACATAACCCTACAGTACCCTACGGAAATCTACGGGACTCTACGGGCCCCTAGGGAACCCTTCAGATTTCGACGGAACCCTAGGAGCCCCTCTGGAACCCTACAGAATACTCCAGGACCCGACAGCACTCTACAAGACCCTTAGCAACACAACGGAACCTCACTAAAACCCTATGGGCTCCTACAGAACACTGCAGGTGCCTACGAAACCCTGCAGGCCCCTACGGAACCCTACAGACACCTGCGGGCACTTACAGAACCCTGCAGGCCCCTACGGAACCCTACAGGTCCATACAGAACCCTCACAGGGCCCTACGGAACTTTACCAGCCACTATGGAACTCTACGGGCCCCTACGGAACCCTGCAGAACCCTCCGGAACCTTACAGAATCCCACAGACTCCTACAGACTTCTGCGGGCACTTACACAACCCTACAGGTCCCTACGGAAATCTACGGGACTCTATGGGCCCCTAGGGAACCCTATAGATTTCGATGGAACCCTATGAGGCCCTCTGGAACCCTACAGAATACTCCAGGACCTGACAGCACTCTACAAGACCCTTAGCAACACAACGGAACCTCACGAAAACCCTATGGGCTCCTACAGAACACTGCAGACGCCTACGGAAACCTACAGACCCCTACAGAATACTACCAGCCACTTCAGAAAATTATGGCCCCTACGGAACTCTACGGAACCTGGCAGAAACACTGTGGGCCCCTACAGGCCCTTGCGGGCACTTGCAGAACTCTGCAGGAACCCACGCAACTTTATGGAACCCTACCAGCCCCTACGGAAGCCTAAAGACCCTTGCAGGCAGTTACGGAACGGTACAGGGCCCTAGGGAACTTTACCAGCCACTACGGAACTCTACGGGCCCCTACGGAAGCCTGCAGAACCCTCCAGAACCTTACAGAATCCCACGGATTCCTACAGACTCCTGCGGGCACTTACTCAACCCTAGAGGACCCTACGGAACACTGCCAGCTCCTATGGAAGGAACCCTACGGGCCCCTACAGAACACTACTGGCTCCTGCGGTACTCCAGAGGCCTCTAGGGAACCTACGAAGCTCTACGGAACCCTATGGATCCTTACGGAACAGTACGGGCCCATTCAGACCTCTGCGGGCCCTCATGGAAACCTACAGGACCCTACGGAACTGTACGAGACTCTACAGGCCCCTAGGGAACACCACAGGCCCCTACGGAACCCTACACAACCCTCCGGAAACATATGGCACCCTACAAGCTCCTACCAACCCCTGCGGGCACTTACACAACCCTACAGGTCCCTACGGAAATCTATGGGACTCTACGGGCCCCTAGGGAACCCTTCAGATTTCGACGGAACCCTAGGAGCCCCTCTGGAACCCTACAGAATACTCCAGGACCCGACAGCACTCTACAAGACCCTTAGCAACACAACGGAACCTCACTAAAACCCTATGGGCTCCTACAGAATACTGCAGGTGCCTACGGAACCCTACAGACCCGTACAGACACCTACGGGCACTTACAGAACCCTGCAGGCCCCTACGGAACCCTACAGGTCCATACAGAACCCCACAGGGCCCTACGGAACTTTACCAGCCACTACGGAACTCTACGGGTCCCTACGGAACCCTGCAGAACCCTCTGGAACCTTACAGAATCCCACAGACTCCTACAGCCTTCTGCGGGCACTTAAACAACCCTACAGGCCCCTACGGAACACTGCCAGCCCCTATGGAAGGAACCCTACGGGCCCCTACAGAACACTACTGGCTCCTGCGGTACTCCAGAGGCCTCTAGGGAACCTACGAAGCTCTATGGAACCCTATGGATCCTTACGGAGCAGTACGGGCCCCTTCAGACCTCTGCGGGCGCTTATGGAAACCTACAGGACCCTACGGAACTGTACGAGACTCTACAGGCCCCTAGGGAACACCACAGGCCCCTACGGAACCCTACACAACCCTCCGGAAACATATGGCACCCTACAAGCTCCTACCAACCCCTGCGGGCACTTACACAACCCTACAGCACCCTACGGAAATCTATGGGACTCTATGGGCCCCTAGGGAACCCTTCAGATTTCGACGGAACCCTAGGAGCCCCTCTGGAACCCTACAGAATACTCCAGGACCCGACAGCACTCTACAAGACCCTTAGCAACACAACGGAACCTCACTAAAACCCTATGGGCTCCTACAGAACACTGTCGGTGCCTACAGAAACCTACAGACCCCTACAGAATACTACCAGCCACTACAGAAAAATATGGCCCCTACGGAACTCTACGGAACCTGGCAGAAACACTGTGGGCCCCTACAGGCCCTTGCGGGCACTTGCAGAACTCTGCAGGAACCCACGCAACTTTATGGAACCCTACCAGCCCCTACGGAAGCCTAAAGACCCTTGCAGGCAGTTACGGAACGGTACAGGGCCCTAGGGAACTTTACCAGCCACTACGGAACTCTACGGGCCCCTACGGAACCCTGCAGAACCCTCCGGAACCTTACAGAATCCCACGGATTCCTACAGACTCCTGCGGGCACTTACTCAACCCTAGAGGACCCTACGGAACACTGCCAGCTCCTATGGAAGGAACCCTACGGGCCCCTACAGAACACTACTGGCTCCTGCGGTACTCCAGAGGCCTCTAGGGAACCTACGAAGCTCTACGGAACCCTATGGATCCTTACGGAGCAGTACGGGCCCCTTCAGACCTCTGCGGGCGCTTATGGAAACCTACAGGACCCTACGGAACTGTACGAGACTCTACAGGCCCCTAGGGAACACCACAGGCCCCTACGGAACCCTACACAACCCTCCGGAAACATATGGCACCCTACAAGCTCCTACCAACCCCTGCGGGCACTTACATAACCCTACAGGCCCCTACGGAAATCTACGGGACTCTACGGGCCCCTAGGGAACCCTTCAGATTTCGACGGAACCCTAGGAGCCCCTCTGGAACCCTGCAGAATACTCCAGGACCCGACAGCACTCTACAAGACCCTTAGCAACACAACGGAACCTCACTAAAACCCTATGGGCTCCTACAGAATACTGCAGGTGCCTACGGAACCCTACAGACCCGTACAGACACCTACGGGCACTTACAGAACCCTGCAGGCCCCTACGGAACCCTACAGGTCCATACAGAACCCCACAGGGCCCTACGGAACTTTACCAGCCACTACGGAACTCTACGGGTCCCTACGGAACCCTGCAGAACCCTCTGGAACCTTACAGAATCCCACAGACTCCTACAGCCTTCTGCGGGCACTTAAACAACCCTACAGGCCCCTACGGAACACTGCCAGCCCCTATGGAAGGAACCCTACGGGCCCCTACAGAACACTACTGGCTCCTGCGGTACTCCAGAGGCCTCTAGGGAACCTACGAAGCTCTATGGAACCCTATGGATCCTTACAGAACAGTATGGGCCCCTTCAGACCTCTGCGGGCCCTCATGGAAACCTACAGGACCCTACCGAAACTGTACGAGACTCTACAGGCCCCTAGGGAACACCACAGGCCCCTACGGAACCCTACACAACCCTCCGGAAACATATGGCACCCTACAAGCTCCTACCAACCCCTGCGGGCACTTACATAACCCTACAGGCCCCTACGGCAATCTACGGGACTCTACGGGCCCCTAGGGAACCCTTCAGATTTCGACGGAACCCTACCAGCCCCTCTGGAACCCTACAGAATACTCCAGGACCCGACAGCACTCTACAAGACCCTTAGCAACACAACGGAACCTCACTAAAACCCTATGGGCTCCTACAGAACACTGTCGGTGCCTACGGAACCCTACAGACCCCTACAGAATACTACCAGCCACTTCAGAAAAATATGGCCCCTACGGAACTCTACGGAACCTGGCAGAAACACTGTGGGCCCCTACAGGCCCTTGCGGGCACTTGCAGAACTCTGCAGGAACCCACGCAACTTTATGGAACCCTACCAGCCCCTACGGAAGCCTAAAGACCCTTGCAGGCAGTTACGGAACGGTACAGGGCCCTAGGGAACTTTACCAGCCACTACGGAACTCTACGGGCCCCTACGGAACCCTGCAGAACCCTCCAGAACCTTAGAGAATCCCACGGATTCCTACAGACTCCTGCGGGCACTTACTCAACCCTAGAGGACCCTACGGAATACTACTGGCTCCTGCGGTACTCCAGAGGCCTCTAGGGAACCTACGAAGCTCTACGGAACCCTATGGATCCTTACGGAGCAGTATGGGCCCCTTCAGACCTCTGCGGGCCCTCATGGAAACCTACAGGACCCTACCGAAACTGTACGAGACTCTACAGGCCCCTAGGGAACACCACAGGCCCCTACGGAACCCTACACAACCCTCCGGAAACATATGGCACCCTACAAGCTCCTACCAACCCCTGCGGGCACTTACATAACCCTACAGGCCCCTACGGAAATCTACGGGACTCTACGGGCCCCTAGGGAACCCTTCAGATTTCGACGGAACCCTACCAGCCCCTCTGGAACCCTGCAGAATACTCCAGGACCCGACAGCACTCTACAAGACCCTTAGCAACACAACGGAACCTCACTAAAACCCTATGGGCTCCTACAGAACACTGTCGGTGCCTACGGAAACCTACAGACCCCTACAGAATACTACCAGCCACTACAGAAAAATATGGCCCCTACGGAACTCTACGGAACCTGGCAGAAACACTGTGGGCCCCTACAGGCCCTTGCGGGCACTTGCAGAACTCTGCAGGAACCCACGCAACTTTATGGAACCCTACCAGCCCCTACGGAAGCCTAAAGACCCTTGCAGGCAGTTACGGAACGGTACAGGGCCCTAGGGAACTTTACCAGCCACTACGGAACTCTACGGGCCCCTACGGAACCCTGCAGAACCCTCCAGAACCTTACAGAATCCCACGGATTCCTACAGACTCCTGCGGGCACTTACTCAACCCTAGAGGACCCTACGGAACACTGCCAGCTCCTATGGAAGGAACCCTACGGGCCCCTACAGAACACTACTGGCTCCTGCGGTACTCCAGAGGCCTCTAGGGAACCTACGAAGCTCTACGGAACCCTATGGATCCTTACGGAGCAGTACGGGCCCATTCAGACCTCTGCGGGCCCTCATGGAAACCTACAGGACCCTACCGAAACTGTACGAGACTCTACAGGCCCCTAGGGAACACCACAGGCCCCTACGGAACCCTACACAACCCTCCGGAAACATATGGCACCCTACAAGCTCCTACCAACCCCTGCGGGCACTTACACAACCCTACAGGTCCCTACGGAAATCTATGGGACTCTACGGGCCCCTAGGGAACCCTTCAGATTTCGACGGAACCCTAGGAGCCCCTCTGGAACCCTACAGAATACTCCAGGACCCGACAGCACTCTACAAGACCCTTAGCAACACAACGGAACCTCACTAAAACCCTATGGGCTCCTACAGAATACTGCAGGTGCCTACGGAACCCTACAGACCCGTACAGACACCTACGGGCACTTACAGAACCCTGCAGGCCCCTACGGAACCCTACAGGTCCATACAGAACCCCACAGGGCCCTACGGAACTTTACCAGCCACTACGGAACTCTACGGGTCCCTACGGAACCCTGCAGAACCCTCTGGAACCTTACAGAATCCCACAGACTCCTACAGCCTTCTGCGGGCACTTAAACAACCCTACAGGCCCCTACGGAACACTGCCAGCCCCTATGGAAGGAACCCTACGGGCCCCTACAGAACACTACTGGCTCCTGCGGTACTCCAGAGGCCTCTAGGGAAGCTACGAAGCTCTACAGAGCCCTACGGATCCTTACGGAACAGTATGGGCCCCTTCAGACCTCTGCGGGCCCTCATGGAAACCTACAGGACCCTACCGAAACTGTACGAGACTCTACAGGCCCCTAGGGAACACCACAGGCCCCTACGGAACCCTACACAACCCTCCGGAAACATATGGCACCCTACAAGCTCCTACCAACCCCTGCGGGCACTTACATAACCCTACAGGCCCCTACGGCAATCTACGGGACTCTACGGGCCCCTAGGGAACCCTTCAGATTTCGACGGAACCCTAGGAGCCCCTCTGGAACCCTACAGAATACTCCAGGACCCGACAGCACTCTACAAGACCCTTAGCAACACAACGGAACCTCACTAAAACCCTATGGGCTCCTACAGAACACTGTCGGTGCCTACGGAAACCTACAGACCCCTACAGAATACTACCAGCCACTACAGAAAAATATGGCCCCTACGGAACTCTACGGAACCTGGCAGAAACACTGTGGGCCCCTACAGGCCCTTGCGGGCACTTGCAGAACTCTGCAGGAACCCACGCAACTTTATGGAACCCTACCAGCCCCTACGGAAGCCTAAAGACCCTTGCAGGCAGTTACGGAACGGTACAGGGCCCTAGGGAACTTTACCAGCCACTACGGAACTCTACGGGCCCCTACGGAACCCTGCAGAACCCTCCAGAACCTTACAGAATCCCACGGATTCCTACAGACTCCTGCGGGCACTTACTCAACCCTAGAGGACCCTACGGAATACTACTGGCTCCTGCGGTACTCCAGAGGCCTCTAGGGAACCTACGAAGCTCTACGGAACCCTATGGATCCTTACGGAGCAGTATGGGCCCCTTCAGACCTCTGCGGGCCCTCATGGAAACCTACAGGACCCTACCGAAACTGTACGAGACTCTACAGGCCCCTAGGGAACACCACAGGCCCCTACGGAACCCTACACAACCCTCCGGAAACATATGGCACCCTACAAGCTCCTACCAACCCCTGCGGGCACTTACATAACCCTACAGGCCCCTACGGAAATCTACGGGACTCTACGGGCCCCTAGGGAACCCTTCAGATTTCGACGGAACCCTACCAGCCCCTCTGGAACCCTGCAGAATACTCCAGGACCCGACAGCACTCTACAAGACCCTTAGCAACACAACGGAACCTCACTAAAACCCTATGGGCTCCTACAGAACACTGTCGGTGCCTACGGAACCCTACAGACCCCTACAGAATACTACCAGCCACTTCAGAAAAATATGGCCCCTACGGAACTCTACGGAACCTGGCAGAAACACTGTGGGCCCCTACAGGCCCTTGCGGGCACTTGCAGAACTCTGCAGGAACCCACGCAACTTTATGGAACCCTACCAGCCCCTACGGAAGCCTAAAGACCCTTGCAGGCAGTTACGGAACGGTACAGGGCCCTAGGGAACTTTACCAGCCACTACGGAACTCTACGGGCCCCTACGGAACCCTGCAGAACCCTCCAGAACCTTACAGAATCCCACGGATTCCTACAGACTCCTGCGGGCACTTACTCAACCCTAGAGGACCCTACGGAACACTGCCAGCTCCTATGGAAGGAACCCTACGGGCCCCTACAGAACACTACTGGCTCCTGCGGTACTCCAGAGGCCTCTAGGGAACCTACGAAGCTCTACGGAACCCTATGGATCCTTACGGAGCAGTACGGGCCCATTCAGACCTCTGCGGGCCCTCATGGAAACCTACAGGACCCTACCGAAACTGTACGAGACTCTACAGGCCCCTAGGGAACACCACAGGCCCCTACGGAACCCTACACAACCCTCCGGAAACATATGGCACCCTACAAGCTCCTACCAACCCCTGCGGGCACTTACACAACCCTACAGGTCCCTACGGAAATCTATGGGACTCTACGGGCCCCTAGGGAACCCTTCAGATTTCGACGGAACCCTAGGAGCCCCTCTGGAACCCTACAGAATACTCCAGGACCCGACAGCACTCTACAAGACCCTTAGCAACACAACGGAACCTCACTAAAACCCTATGGGCTCCTACAGAATACTGCAGGTGCCTACGGAACCCTACAGACCCGTACAGACACCTACGGGCACTTACAGAACCCTGCAGGCCCCTACGGAACCCTACAGGTCCATACAGAACCCCACAGGGCCCTACGGAACTTTACCAGCCACTACGGAACTCTACGGGTCCCTACGGAACCCTGCAGAACCCTCTGGAACCTTACAGAATCCCACAGACTCCTACAGCCTTCTGCGGGCACTTAAACAACCCTACAGGCCCCTACGGAACACTGCCAGCCCCTATGGAAGGAACCCTACGGGCCCCTACAGAACACTACTGGCTCCTGCGGTACTCCAGAGGCTTCTAGGGAAGCTACGAAGCTCTACAGAGCCCTACGGATCCTTACGGAACAGTATGGGCCCCTTCAGACCTCTGCGGGCCCTCATGGAAACCTACAGGACCCTACCGAAACTGTACGAGACTCTACAGGCCCCTAGGGAACACCACAGGCCCCTACGGAACCCTACACAACCCTCCGGAAACATATGGCACCCTACAAGCTCCTACCAACCCCTGCGGGCACTTACATAACCCTACAGTCCCCTACGGCAATCTACGGGACTCTACGGGCCCCTAGGGAACCCTTCAGATTTCGACGGAACCCTACAAGGCCCTCTGGAACCCTACAGAATACTCCAGGACCCGACAGCACTCTACAAGACCCTTAGCAACACAACGGAACCTCACTAAAACCCTATGGGCTCCTACAGAACACTGTCGGTGCCTACGGAAACCTACAGACCCCTACAGAATACTACCAGCCACTACAGAAAAATATGGCCCCTACGGAACTCTACGGAACCTGGCAGAAACACTGTGGGCCCCTACAGGCCCTTGCGGGCACTTGCAGAACTCTGCAGGAACCCACGGAACTTTATGGAACCCTACCAGCCCCTACGGAAGCCTAAAGACCCTTGCAGGCAGTTACGGAACGGTACAGGGCCCTAGGGAACTTTACCAGCCACTACGGAACTCTACGGGCCCCTACGGAACCCTGCAGAACCCTCCAGAACCTTACAGAATCCCACGGATTCCTACAGACTCCTGCGGGCACTTACTCAACCCTAGAGGACCCTACGGAATACTACTGGCTCCTGCGGTACTCCAGAGGCCTCTAGGGAACCTACGAAGCTCTACGGAACCCTATGGATCCTTACGGAGCAGTATGGGCCCCTTCAGACCTCTGCGGGCCCTCATGGAAACCTACAGGACCCTACCGAAACTGTACGAGACTCTACAGGCCCCTAGGGAACACCACAGGCCCCTACGGAACCCTACACAACCCTCCGGAAACATATGGCACCCTACAAGCTCCTACCAACCCCTGCGGGCACTTACATAACCCTACAGTCCCCTACGGCAATCTACGGGACTCTACGGGCCCCTAGGGAACCCTTCAGATTTCGACGGAACCCTAGGAGCCCCTCTGGAACCCTACAGAATACTCCAGGACCCGACAGCACTCTACAAGACCCTTAGCAACACAACGGAACCTCACTAAAACCCTATGGGCTCCTACAGAACACTGTCGGTGCCTACGGAAACCTACAGACCCCTACAGAATACTACCAGCCACTACAGAAAAATATGGCCCCTACGGAACTCTACGGAACCTGGCAGAAACACTGTGGGCCCCTACAGGCCCTTGCGGGCACTTGCAGAACTCTGCAGGAACCCACGGAACTTTATGGAACCCTACCAGCCCCTACGGAAGCCTAAAGACCCTTGCAGGCAGTTACGGAACGGTACAGGGCCCTAGGGAACTTTACCAGCCACTACGGAACTCTACGGGCCCCTACGGAACCCTGCAGAACCCTCCAGAACCTTACAGAATCCCACGGATTCCTACAGACTCCTGCGGGCACTTACTCAACCCTAGAGGACCCTACGGAACACTACTGGCTCCTGCGGTACTCCAGAGGCCTCTAGGGAACCTACGAAGCTCTACGGAACCCTATGGATCCTTACAGAACAGTACGGGCCCATTCAGACCTCTGCGGGCCCTCATGGAAACCTACAGGACCCTACCGAAACTGTACGAGACTCTACAGGCCCCTAGGGAACACCACAGGCCCCTACGGAACCCTACACAACCCTCCGGAAACATATGGCACCCTACAAGCTCCTACCAACCCCTGCGGGCACTTACATAACCCTACAGGCCCCTACGGAAATCTACGGGACTCTACGGGCCCCTAGGGAACCCTATAGATTTCGATGGAACCCTACCAGCCCCTCTGGAACCCTGCAGAATACTCCAGGACCCGACAGCACTCTACAAGACCCTTAGCAACACAACGGAACCTCACTAAAACCCTATGGGCTCCTACAGAACACTGTCGGTGCCTACGGAAACCTACAGACCCCTACAGAATACTACCAGCCACTACAGAAAAATATGGCCCCTACGGAACTCTACGGAACCTGGCAGAAACACTGTGGGCCCCTACAGGCCCTTGCGGGCACTTGCAGAACTCTGCAGGAACCCACGCAACTTTATGGAACCCTACCAGCCCCTACGGAAGCCTAAAGACCCTTGCAGGCAGTTACGGAACGGTACAGGGCCCTAGGGAACTTTACCAGCCACTACGGAACTCTACGGGCCCCTACGGAACCCTGCAGAACCCTCCAGAACCTTACAGAATCCCACGGATTCCTACAGACTCCTGCGGGCACTTACTCAACCCTAGAGGACCCTACGGAACACTACTGGCTCCTGCGGTACTCCAGAGGCCTCTAGGGAACCTACGAAGCTCTACGGAACCCTATGGATCCTTACGGAACAGTACAGGCCCCTTCAGACCTCTGCGGGCCCTCATGGAAACCTACAGGACCCTACCGAAACTGTACGAGACTCTACAGGCCCCTAGGGAACACCACAGGCCCCTACGGAACCCTACACAACCCTCCGGAAACATATGGCACCCTACAAGCTCCTACCAACCCCTGCGGGCACTTACATAACCCTACAGGCCCCTACGGAAATCTACGGGACTCTACGGGCCCCTAGGGAACCCTTCAGATTTCGACGGAACCCTACCAGCCCCTCTGGAACCCTACAGAATACTCCAGGACCCGACAGCACTCTACAAGACCCTTAGCAACACAACGGAACCTCACTAAAACCCTATGGGCTCCTACAGAACACTGTCGGTGCCTACGGAAACCTACAGACCCCTACAGAATACTACCAGCCACTACAGAAAAATATGGCCCCTACGGAACTCTACGGAACCTGGCAGAAACACTGTGGGCCCCTACAGGCCCTTGCGGGCACTTGCAGAACTCTGCAGGAACCCACGGAACTTTATGGAACCCTACCAGCCCCTACGGAAGCCTAAAGACCCTTGCAGGCAGTTACGGAACGGTACAGGGCCCTAGGGAACTTTACCAGCCACTACGGAACTCTACGGGCCCCTACGGAACCCTGCAGAACCCTCCAGAACCTTACAGAATCCCACGGATTCCTACAGACTCCTGCGGGCACTTACTCAACCCTAGAGGACCCTACGGAATACTACTGGCTCCTGCGGTACTCCAGAGGCCTCTAGGGAACCTACGAAGCTCTACGGAACCCTATGGATCCTTACGGAGCAGTACGGGCCCCTTCAGACCTCTGCGGGCCCTCATGGAAACCTACAGGACCCTACCGAAACTGTACGAGACTCTACAGGCCCCTAGGGAACACCACAGGCCCCTACGGAACCCTACACAACCCTCCGGAAACATATGGCACCCTACAAGCTCCTACCAACCCCTGCGGGCACTTACATAACCCTACAGTCCCCTACGGCAATCTACGGGACTCTACGGGCCCCTAGGGAACCCTTCAGATTTCGACGGAACCCTAGGAGCCCCTCTGGAACCCTACAGAATACTCCAGGACCCGACAGCACTCTACAAGACCCTTAGCAACACAACGGAACCTCACTAAAACCCTATGGGCTCCTACAGAACACTGTCGGTGCCTACGGAAACCTACAGACCCCTACAGAATACTACCAGCCACTACAGAAAAATATGGCCCCTACGGAACTCTACGGAACCTGGCAGAAACACTGTGGGCCCCTACAGGCCCTTGCGGGCACTTGCAGAACTCTGCAGGAACCCACGCAACTTTATGGAACCCTACCAGCCCCTACGGAAGCCTAAAGACCCTTGCAGGCAGTTACGGAACGGTACAGGGCCCTAGGGAACTTTACCAGCCACTACGGAACTCTACGGGCCCCTACGGAACCCTGCAGAACCCTCCAGAACCTTACAGAATCCCACGGATTCCTACAGACTCCTGCGGGCACTTACTCAACCCTAGAGGACCCTACGGAATACTACTGGCTCCTGCGGTACTCCAGAGGCCTCTAGGGAACCTACGAAGCTCTACGGAACCCTATGGATCCTTACGGAGCAGTACGGGCCCATTCAGATCTCTGCGGGCCCTCATGGAAACCTACAGGACCCTACCAAAACTGTACGAGACTCTACAGGCCCCTAGGGAACACCACAGGCCCCTACGGAACCCTACACAACCCTCCGGAAACATATGGCACCCTACAAGCTCCTACCAACCCCTGCGGGCACTTACACAACCCTACAGTCCCCTACGGCAATCTACGGGACTCTACGGGCCCCTAGGGAACCCTTCAGATTTCGACGGAACCCTAGGAGCCCCTCTGGAACCCTACAGAATACTCCAGGACCCGACAGCACTCTACAAGACCCTTAGCAACACAACGGAACCTCACTAAAACCCTATGGGCTCCTACAGAATACTGCAGGTGCCTACGGAACCCTACAGACCCGTACAGACACCTACGGGCACTTACAGAACCCTGCAGGTCCCTACGGAACCCTACAGGTCCATACAGAACCCCACAGGGCCCTACGGAACTTTACCAGCCACTACGGAACTCTACGGGTCCCTACGGAACCCTGCAGAACCCTCTGGAACCTTACAGAATCCCACAGACTCCTACAGCCTTCTGCGGGCACTTAAAATACCCTACAGGCCCCTACGGAACACTGCCAGCCCCTATGGAAGGAACCCTACGGGCCCCTACAGAACACTACTGGCTCCTGCGGTACTCCAGAGGCCTCTAGGGAACCTACGAAGCTCTACAGAGCCCTATGGATCCTTACGGAACAGTACGGGCCCCTTCAGACCTCTGCGGGCGCTTATGGAAACCTACAGGACCCTACAGAACTGTACGAGACTCTACAGGCCCCTAGGGAACACCACAGGCCCCTACGGAACCCTACACAACCCTCTGGAAACTTATGGAACCCTACAAGCTCCTACCAACCCCTGCGAGCACTTACACAACCCTACAGGTCCCTACAGCAATCTACGGGACTCTATGGGCCCCTAGGGAACCCTATAGATTTCGACGGAACCCTACCAGCCCCTCTGGAACCCTACAGAATACTCCAGGACCCGACAGCACTCTACAAGACCCTTAGCAACACAACGGAACCTCACTAAAACCCTATGGGCTCCTACAGAACACTGTCGGTGCCTACGGAAACCTACAGACCCCTACAGAATACTACCAGCCACTTCAGAAAAATATGGCCCCTACGGAACTCTACGGAACCTGGCAGAAACACTGTGGGCCCCTACAGGCCCTTGCGGGCACTTGCAGAACTCTGCAGGAACCCACGCAACTTTATGGAACCCTACCAGCCCCTACGGAAGCCTAAAGACCCTTGCAGGCAGTTACGGAACGGTACAGGGCCCTAGGGAACTTTACCAGCCACCACGGAACTCTACGGGCCCCTACGGAACCCTGCAGAACCCTCCAGAACCTTACAGAATCCCACGGATTCCTACAGACTCCTGCGGGCACTTACTCAACCCTAGAGGACCCTACGGAACACTACTGGCTCCTGCGGTACTCCAGAGGCCTCTAGGGAACCTACGAAGCTCTACGGAACCCTATGGATCCTTACGGAACAGTACGGGCCCATTCAGACCTCTGCGGGCCCTCATGGAAACCTACAGGACTCTACCGAAACTGTACGAGACTCTACAGGCCCCTAGGGAACACCACAGGCCCCTACGGAACCCTACACAACCCTCCGGAAACATATGGCACCCTACAAGCTCCTACCAACCCCTGCAGGCACTTACATAACCCTACAGGCCCCTACGGAAATCTACGGGACTCTACGGGCCCCTAGGGAACCCTTCAGATTTCGACGGAACCCTAGGAGCCCCTCTGGAACCCTACAGAATACTCCAGGACCCGACAGCACTCTACAAGACCCTTAGCAACACAACGGAACCTCACTAAAACCCTATGGGCTCCTACAGAACACTGTCGGTGCCTACGGAAACCTACAGACCCCTACAGAATACTACCAGCCACTACAGAAAAATATGGCCCCTACGGAACTCTACGGAACCTGGCAGAAACACTGTGGGCCCCTACAGGCCCTTGCGGGCACTTGCAGAACTCTGCAGGAACCCACGCAACTTTATGGAACCCTACCAGCCCCTACGGAAGCCTAAAGACCCTTGCAGGCAGTTACGGAACGGTACAGGGCCCTAGGGAACTTTACCAGCCACTACGGAACTCTACGGGCCCCTACGGAACCCTGCAGAACCCTCCAGAACCTTACAGAATCCCACGGATTCCTAAAGACTCCTGCGGGCACTTACTCAACCCTAGAGGACCCTACGGAACACTGCCAGCTCCTATGGAAGGAACCCTACGGGCCCCTACAGAACACTACTGGCTCCTGCGGTACTCCAGAGGCCTCTAGGGAACCTACGAAGCTCTATGGAACCCTATGGATCCTTACGGAGCAGTACGGGCCCCTTCAGACCTCTGCGGGCGCTTATGGAAACCTACAGGACCCTACGGAACTGTACGAGACTCTACAGGCCCCTAGGGAACACCACAGGCCCCTACGGAACCCTACACAACCCTCCGGAAACATATGGCACCCTACAAGCTCCTACCAACCCCTGCGGGCACTTACACAACCCTACAGGCCCCTACGGAAATCTATGGGACTCTACAGGCCCCTAGGGAACCCTTCAGATTTCGACGGAACCCTAGGAGCCCCTCTGGAACCCTACAGAATACTCCAGGACCCGACAGCACTCTACAAGACCCTTAGCAACACAACGGAACCTCACTAAAACCCTATGGGCTCCTACAGAACACTGTCGGTGCCTACGGAAACCTACAGACCCCTACAGAATACTACCAGCCACTACAGAAAAATATGGCCCCTACGGAACTCTACGGAACCTGGCAGAAACACTGTGGGCCCCTACAGGCCCTTGCGGGCACTTGCAGAACTCTGCAGGAACCCACGGAACTTTATGGAACCCTACCAGCCCCTACGGAAGCCTAAAGACCCTTGCAGGCAGTTACGGAACGGTACAGGGCCCTAGGGAACTTTACCAGCCACTACGGAACTCTACGGGCCCCTACGGAACCCTGCAGAACCCTCCAGAACCTTACAGAATCCCACGGATTCCTACAGACTCCTGCGGGCACTTACTCAACCCTAGAGGACCCTACGGAACACTGCCAGCTCCTATGGAAGGAACCCTACGGGCCCCTACAGAACACTACTGGCTCCTGCGGTACTCCAGAGGCCTCTAGGGAACCTACGAAGCTCTACGGAACCCTATGGATCCTTATGGAGCAGTACGGGCCCATTCAGACCTCTGCGGGCGCTTATGGAAACCTACAGGACCCTACGGAACTGTACGAGACTCTACAGGCCCCTAGGGAACACCACAGGCCCCTACGGAACCCTACACAACCCTCCGGAAACATATGGCACCCTACAAGCTCCTACCAACCCCTGCGGGCACTTACACAACCCTACAGGCCCCTACGGAAATCTATGGGACTCTACAGGCCCCTAGGGAACCCTTCAGATTTCGACGGAACCCTAGGAGCCCCTCTGGAACCCTACAGAATACTCCAGGACCCGACAGCACTCTACAAGACCCTTAGCAACACAACGGAACCTCACTAAAACCCTATGGGCTCCTACAGAACACTGTCGGTGCCTACGGAAACCTACAGACCCCTACAGAATACTACCAGCCACTACAGAAAAATATGGCCCCTACGGAACTCTACGGAACCTGGCAGAAACACTGTGGGCCCCTACAGGCCCTTGCGGGCACTTGCAGAACTCTGCAGGAACCCACGGAACTTTATGGAACCCTACCAGCCCCTACGGAAGCCTAAAGACCCTTGCAGGCAGTTACGGAACGGTACAGGGCCCTAGGGAACTTTACCAGCCACTACGGAACTCTACGGGCCCCTACGGAACCCTGCAGAACCCTCCAGAACCTTACAGAATCCCACGGATTCCTACAGACTCCTGCGGGCACTTACTCAACCCTAGAGGACCCTACGGAACACTACTGGCTCCTGCGGTACTCCAGAGGCCTCTAGGGAACCTACGAAGCTCTACGGAACCCTTTGGATCCTTACGGAACAGTACGGGCCCATTCAGACCTCTGCGGGCCCTCATGGAAACCTACAGGACCCTACCGAAACTGTACGAGACTCTACAGGCCCCTAGGGAACACCACAGGCCCCTACGGAACCCTACACAACCCTCCGGAAACATATGGCACCCTACAAGCTCCTACCAACCCCTGCGGGCACTTACATAACCCTACAGGCCCCTACGGAAATCTACGGGACTCTACGGGCCCCTAGGGAACCCTTCAGATTTCGACGGAACCCTACCAGCCCCTCTGGAACCCTACAGAATACTCCAGGACCCGACAGCACTCTACAAGACCCTTAGCAACACAACGGAACCTCACTAAAACCCTATGGGCTCCTACAGAACACTGCAGGTGCCTACGAAACCCTGCAGGCCCCTACGGAACCCTACAGACACCTGCGGGCACTTACAGAACCCTGCAGGCCCCTACGGAACCCTACAGGTCCATACAGAACCCTCACAGGGCCCTACGGAACTTTACCAGCCACTACGGAACTCTACGGGCCCCTACGGAACCCTGCAGAACCCTCCGGAACCTTACAGAATCCCACAGACTCCTACAGACTCCTGCGGGCACTTACACAACCCTACAGGCCCCTACGGAAATCTACGGGACTCTATGGGCCCCTAGGGAACCCTATAGATTTCGATGGAACCCTATGAGGCCCTCTGGAACCCTACAGAATACTCCAGGACCTGACAGCACTCTACAAGACCCTTAGCAACACAACGGAACCTCACGAAAACCCTATGGGCTCCTACAGAACACTGCAGGTGCCTACGGAAACCTACAGACCCCTACAGAATACTACCAGCCACTACAGAAAAATATGGCCCCTACGGAACTCTACGGAACCTGGCAGAAACACTGTGGGCCCCTACAGGCCCTTGCGGGCACTTGCAGAACTCTGCAGGAACCCACGCAACTTTATGGAACCCTACCAGCCCCTACGGAAGCCTAAAGACCCTTGCAGGCAGTTACGGAACGGTACAGGGCCCTAGGGAACTTTACCAGCCACTACGGAACTCTACGGGCCCCTACGGAACCCTGCAGAACCCTCCAGAACCTTACAGAATCCCACGGATTCCTAAAGACTCCTGCGGGCACTTACTCAACCCTAGAGGACCCTACGGAACACTGCCAGCTCCTATGGAAGGAACCCTACGGGCCCCTACAGAACACTACTGGCTCCTGCGGTACTCCAGAGGCCTCTAGGGAACCTACGAAGCTCTACGGAACCCTATGGATCCTTACGGAACAGTACGGGCCCATTCAGACCTCTGCGGGCCCTCATGGAAACCTACAGGACCCTACCGAAACTGTACGAGACTCTACAGGCCCCTAGGGAACACCACAGGCCCCTACGGAACCCTACACAACCCTCCGGAAACATATGGCACCCTACAAGCTCCTACCAACCCCTGCGGGCACTTACATAACCCTACAGTCCCCTACGGAAATCTACGGGACTCTACGGGCCCCTAGGGAACCCTTCAGATTTCGACGGAACCCTACCAGCCCCTCTGGAACCCTACAGAATACTCCAGGACCCGACAGCACTCTACAAGACCCTTAGCAACACAACGGAACCTCACTAAAACCCTATGGGCTCCTACAGAACACTGTCGGTGCCTACGGAAACCTACAGACCCCTACAGAATACTACCAGCCACTACAGAAAAATATGGCCCCTACGGAACTCTACGGAACCTGGCAGAAACACTGTGGGCCCCTACAGGCCCTTGCGGGCACTTGCAGAACTCTGCAGGAACCCACGCAACTTTATGGAACCCTACCAGCCCCTACGGAAGCCTAAAGACCCTTGCAGGCAGTTACGGAACGGTACAGGGCCCTAGGGAACTTTACCAGCCACTATGGAACTCTACGGGCCCCTACGGAACCCTGCAGAACCCTCCGGAACCTTACAGAATCCCACGGATTCCTACAGACTCCTGCGGGCACTTACTCAACCCTAGAGGACCCTACGGAACACTACTGGCTCCTGCGGTACTCCAGAGGCCTCTAGGGAACCTACGAAGCTCTACGGAACCCTATGGATCCTTACGGAACAGTACGGGCCCATTCAGACCTCTGCGGGCCCTCATGGAAACCTACAGGACCCTACCGAAACTGTACGAGACTCTACAGGCCCCTAGGGAACACCACAGGCCCCTACGGAACCCTACACAACCCTCCGGAAACATATGGCACCCTACAAGCTCCTACCAACCCCTGCGGGCACTTACATAACCCTACAGTCCCCTACGGAAATCTACGGGACTCTACGGGCCCCTAGGGAACCCTTCAGATTTCGACGGAACCCTACCAGCCCCTCTGGAACCCTACAGAATACTCCAGGACCCGACAGCACTCTACAAGACCCTTAGCAACACAACGGAACCTCACTAAAACCCTATGGGCTCCTACAGAACACTGCAGGTGCCTACGAAACCTGCAGGCCCCTACGGAACCCTACAGACACCTGCGGGCACTTACAGAACCCTGCAGGCCCCTACGGAACCCTACAGGTCCATACAGAACCCCACAGGGCCCTAGGGAACTTTACCAGCCACTACGGAACTCTACGGGTCCCTACGGAACCCTGCAGAACCCTCCAGAACCTTACAGAATCCCACAGACTCCTACAGACTACTGCGGGCACTTAAACAACCCTACAGGCCCCTACGGAACACTGCCAGCCCCTATGGAAGGAACCCTACGGACCCCTACAGAACACTACTGGCTCCTGCGGTACTCCAGAGGCCTCTAGGGAACCTACGAAGCTCTACAGAGCCCTATAGATCCTTACAAAACAGTACGGGCCCCTTCAGACCTCTGCAGGCGCTTATGGAAACCTACAGGACCCTACAGAACTGTACGAGACTCTACAGGCCCCTAGGGAACACCACAGGCCCCTACGGAACCGTACGAGACTCTACAGGCCCTTAGGGAACACCACAGGCCCCTACGGAACCCTACACAACCCTCCGGAAACATATGGCACCCTACAAGCTCCTACCAACCCCTGCGGGCACTTACATAACCCTACAGGCCCCTACGGAAATCTACGGGACTCTACAGGCCCCTAGGGAACCCTTCAGATTTCGACGGAACCCTACCAGCCCCTCTGGAACCCTACAGAATACTCCAGGACCCGACAGCACTCTACAAGACCCTTAGCAACACAACGGAACCTCACTAAAACCCTATGGGCTCCTACAGAACACTGTCGGTGCCTACGGAAACCTACAGACCCCTACAGAATACTACCAGCCACTACAGAAAAATATGGCCCCTACGGAACTCTACGGAACCTGGCAGAAACACTGTGGGCCCCTACAGGCCCTTGCGGGCACTTGCAGAACTCTGCAGGAACCCACGCAACTTTATGGAACCCTACCAGCCCCTACGGAAGCCTAAAGACCCTTGCAGGCAGTTACGGAACGGTACAGGGCCCTAGGGAACTTTACCAGCCACTACGGAACTCTACGGGCCCCTACGGAACCCTGCAGAACCCTCCAGAACCTTACAGAATCCCACGGATTCCTACAGACTCCTGCGGGCACTTACTCAACCCTAGAGGACCCTACGGAACACTACTGGCTCCTGCGGTACTCCAGAGGCCTCTAGGGAACCTACGAAGCTCTACGGAACCCTATGGATCCTTACGGAACAGTACGGGCCCATTCAGACCTCTGCGGGCCCTCATGGAAACCTACAGGACCCTACCGAAACTGTACGAGACTCTACAGGCCCCTAGGGAACACCACAGGCCCCTACGGAACCCTACACAACCCTCCGGAAACATATGGCACCCTACAAGCTCCTACCAACCCCTGCGGGCACTTACATAACCCTACAGTCCCCTACGGAAATCTACGGGACTCTACGGGCCCCTAGGGAACCCTTCAGATTTCGACGGAACCCTACCAGCCCCTCTGGAACCCTACAGAATACTCCAGGACCCGACAGCACTCTACAAGACCCTTAGCAACACAACGGAACCTCACGAAAACCCTATGGGCTCCTACAGAACACTGCAGGTGCCTACGAAACCCTGCAGGCCCCTACGGAACCCTACAGACACCTGCGGGCACTTACAGAACCCTGCAGGCCCCTACGGAACCCTACAGGTCCATACAGAACCCCACAGGGCCCTACGGAACTTTACCAGCCACTACGGAACTCTACGGGTCCCTACGGAACCCTGCAGAACCCTCTGGAACCTTACAGAATCCCACAGACTCCTACAGACTACTGCGGGCACTTAAACAACCCTACAGGCCCCTACGGAACACTGCCAGCCCCTATGGAAGGAACCCTACGGACCCCTACAGAACACTACTGGCTCCTGCAGTACTCCAGAGGCCTCTAGGGAACCTACGAAGCTCTACAGAGCCCTATAGATCCTTACAAAACAGTACGGGCCCCTTCAGACCTCTGCAGGCGCTTATGGAAACCTACAGGACCCTACAGAACTGTACGAGACTCTACAGGCCCCTAGGGAACACCACAGGCCCCTACGGAACCGTACGAGACTCTACAGGCCCTTAGGGAACACCACAGGCCCCTACGGAACCCTACACAACCCTCCGGAAACATATGGCACCCTACAAGCTCCTACCAACCCCTGCGGGCACTTACATAACCCTACAGTCCCCTACGGAAATCTACGGGACTCTACGGGCCCCTAGGGAACCCTTCAGATTTCGACGGAACCCTACCAGCCCCTCTGGAACCCTACAGAATACTCCAGGACCCGACAGCACTCTACAAGACCCTTAGCAACACAACGGAACCTCACTAAAACCCTATGGGCTCCTACAGAACACTGTCGGTGCCTACGGAAACCTACAGACCCCTACAGAATACTACCAGCCACTACAGAAAAATATGGCCCCTACGGAACTCTACGGAACCTGGCAGAAACACTGTGGGCCCCTACAGGCCCTTGCGGGCACTTGCAGAACTCTGCAGGAACCCACGGAACTTTATGGAACCCTACCAGCCCCTACGGAAGCCTAAAGACCCTTGCAGGCAGTTACGGAACGGTACAGGGCCCTAGGGAACTTTACCAGCCACTATGGAACTCTACGGGCCCCTAGGGAACCCTGCAGAACCCTCCGGAACCTTACAGAATCCCACGGATTCCTACAGACTCCTGCGGGCACTTACTCAACCCTAGAGGACCCTACGGAACACTGCCAGCTCCTATGGAAGGAACCCTACGGGCCCCTACAGAACACTACTGGCTCCTGCGGTACTCCAGAGGCCTCTAGGGAACCTACGAAGCTCTACGGAACCCTATGGATCCTTATGGAGCAGTACGGGCCCCTTCAGACCTCTGCGGGCGCTTATGGAAACCTACAGGACCCTACGGAACTGTACGAGACTCTACAGGCCCCTAGGGAACACCACAGGCCCCTACGGAACCCTACACAACCCTCCAGAAACATATGGCACCCTACAAGCTCCTACCAACCCCTGCGGGCACTTACACAACCCTACAGGCCCCTACGGAAATCTATGGGACTCTACAGGCCCCTAGGGAACCCTTCAGATTTCGACGGAACCCTAGGAGCCCCTCTGGAACCCTACAGAATACTCCAGGACCCGACAGCACTCTACAAGACCCTTAGCAACACAACGGAACCTCACTAAAACCCTATGGGCTCCTACAGAACACTGTCGGTGCCTACGGAAACCTACAGACCCCTACAGAATACTACCAGCCACTACAGAAAAATATGGCCCCTACGGAACTCTACGGAACCTGGCAGAAACACTGTGGGCCCCTACAGGCCCTTGCGGGCACTTGCAGAACTCTGCAGGAACCCACGCAACTTTATGGAACCCTACCAGCCCCTACGGAAGCCTAAAGACCCTTGCAGGCAGTTACGGAACGGTACAGGGCCCTAGGGAACTTTACCAGCCACTACGGAACTCTACGGGCCCCTACGGAACCCTGCAGAACCCTCCAGAACCTTACAGAATCCCACGGATTCCTACAGACTCCTGCGGGCACTTACTCAACCCTAGAGGACCCTACGGAACACTGCCAGCTCCTATGGAAGGAACCCTACGGGCCCCTACAGAACACTACTGGCTCCTGCGGTACTCCAGAGGCCTCTAGGGAACCTACGAAGCTCTATGGAACCCTATGGATCCTTACGGAGCAGTACGGGCCCCTTCAGACCTCTGCGGGCGCTTATGGAAACCTACAGGACCCTACGGAACTGTACGAGACTCTACAGGCCCCTAGGGAACACCACAGGCCCCTACGGAACCCTACACAACCCTCCGGAAACATATGGCACCCTACAAGCTCCTACCAACCCCTGCGGGCACTTACACAACCCTACAGGCCCCTACGGAAATCTATGGGACTCTACGGGCCCCTAGGGAACCCTTCAGATTTCGACGGAACCCTAGGAGCCCCTCTGGAACCCTACAGAATACTCCAGGACCCGACAGCACTCTACAAGACCCTTAGCAACACAACGGAACCTCACTAAAACCCTATGGGCTCCTACAGAACACTGTCGGTGCCTACGGAAACCTACAGACCCCTACAGAATACTACCAGCCACTACAGAAAAATATGGCCCCTACGGAACTCTACGGAACCTGGCAGAAACACTGTGGGCCCCTACAGGCCCTTGCGGGCACTTGCAGAACTCTGCAGGAACCCACGGAACTTTATGGGACCCTACCAGCCCCTACGGAAGCCTAAAGACCCTTGCAGGCAGTTACGGAACGGTACAGGGCCCTAGGGAACTTTACCAGCCACTACGGAACTCTACGGGCCCCTACGGAACCCTGCAGAACCCTCCAGAACCTTACAGAATCCCACGGATTCCTACAGACTCCTGCGGGCACTTACTCAACCCTAGAGGACCCTACGGAACACTACTGGCTCCTGCGGTACTCCAGAGGCCTCTAGGGAACCTACGAAGCTCTACGGAACCCTTTGGATCCTTACGGAACAGTACGGGCCCATTCAGACCTCTGCGGGCCCTCATGGAAACCTACAGGACCCTACCGAAACTGTACGAGACTCTACAGGCCCCTAGGGAACACCACAGGCCCCTACGGAACCCTACACAACCCTCCGGAAACATATGGCACCCTACAAGCTCCTACCAACCCCTGCGGGCACTTACATAACCCTACAGGCCCCTACGGAAATCTACGGGACTCTACGGGCCCCTAGGGAACCCTTCAGATTTCGACGGAACCCTACCAGCCCCTCTGGAACCCTACAGAATACTCCAGGACCCGACAGCACTCTACAAGACCCTTAGCAACACAACGGAACCTCACTAAAACCCTATGGGCTCCTACAGAACACTGCAGGTGCCTACGAAACCCTGCAGGCCCCTACGGAACCCTACAGACACCTGCGGGCACTTACAGAACCCTGCAGGCCCCTACGGAACCCTACAGGTCCATACAGAACCCTCACAGGGCCCTACGGAACTTTACCAGCCACTACGGAACTCTACGGGCCCCTACGGAACCCTGCAGAACCCTCCGGAACCTTACAGAATCCCACAGACTCCTACAGACTTCTGCGGGCACTTACACAACCCTACAGGTCCCTACGGAAATCTACGGGACTCTATGGGCCCCTAGGGAACCCTTCAGATTTCGATGGAACCCTATGAGGCCCTCTGGAACCCTACAGAATACTCCAGGACCTGACAGCACTCTACAAGACCCTTAGCAACACAACGGAACCTCACGAAAACCCTATGGGCTCCTACAGAACACTGCAGGTGCCTACGGAAACCTACAGACCCCTACAGAATACTACCAGCCACTACAGAAAAATATGGCCCCTACGGAACTCTACGGAACCTGGCAGAAACACTGTGGGCCCCTACAGGCCCTTGCGGGCACTTGCAGAACTCTGCAGGAACCCACGCAACTTTATGGAACCCTACCAGCCCCTACGGAAGCCTAAAGACCCTTGCAGGCAGTTACGGAACGGTACAGGGCCCTAGGGAACTTTACCAGCCACTACGGAACTCTACGGGCCCCTACGGAACCCTGCAGAACCCTCCAGAACCTTACAGAATCCCACGGATTCCTAAAGACTCCTGCGGGCACTTACTCAACCCTAGAGGACCCTACGGAACACTGCCAGCTCCTATGGAAGGAACCCTACGGGCCCCTACAGAACACTACTGGCTCCTGCGGTACTCCAGAGGCCTCTAGGGAACCTACGAAGCTCTACGGAACCCTATGGATCCTTACGGAACAGTACGGGCCCATTCAGACCTCTGCGGGCCCTCATGGAAACCTACAGGACCCTACCGAAACTGTACGAGACTCTACAGGCCCCTAGGGAACACCACAGGCCCCTACGGAACCCTACACAACCCTCCGGAAACATATGGCACCCTACAAGCTCCTACCAACCCCTGCGGGCACTTACATAACCCTACAGTCCCCTACAGAAATCTACGGGACTCTACGGGCCCCTAGGGAACCCTTCAGATTTCGACGGAACCCTACCAGCCCCTCTGGAACCCTACAGAATACTCCAGGACCCGACAGCACTCTACAAGACCCTTAGCAACACAACGGAACCTCACTAAAACCCTATGGGCTCCTACAGAACACTGTCGGTGCCTACGGAAACCTACAGACCCCTACAGAATACTACCAGCCACTACAGAAAAATATGGCCCCTACGGAACTCTACGGAACCTGGCAGAAACACTGTGGGCCCCTACAGGCCCTTGCGGGCACTTGCAGAACTCTGCAGGAACCCACGCAACTTTATGGAACCCTACCAGCCCCTACGGAAGCCTAAAGACCCTTGCAGGCAGTTACGGAACGGTACAGGGCCCTAGGGAACTTTACCAGCCACTACGGAACTCTACGGGCCCCTACGGAACCCTGCAGAACCCTCCAGAACCTTACAGAATCCCACGGATTCCTACAGACTCCTGCGGGCACTTACTCAACCCTAGAGGACCCTACGGAACACTACTGGCTCCTGCGGTACTCCAGAGGCCTCTAGGGAACCTACGAAGCTCTACGGAACCCTATGGATCCTTACGGAACAGTACGGGCCCATTCAGACCTCTGCGGGCCCTCATGGAAACCTACAGGACCCTACCGAAACTGTACGAGACTCTACAGGCCCCTAGGGAACACCACAGGCCCCTACGGAACCCTACACAACCCTCCGGAAACATATGGCACCCTACAAGCTCCTACCAACCCCTGCGGGCACTTACATAACCCTACAGTCCCCTACGGAAATCTACGGGACTCTACGGGCCCCTAGGGAACCCTTCAGATTTCGACGGAACCCTACCAGCCCCTCTGGAACCCTACAGAATACTCCAGGACCCGACAGCACTCTACAAGACCCTTAGCAACACAACGGAACCTCACTAAAACCCTATGGGCTCCTACAGAACACTGCAGGTGCCTACGAAACCTGCAGGCCCCTACGGAACCCTACAGACACCTGCGGGCACTTACAGAACCCTGCAGGCCCCTACGGAACCCTACAGGTCCATACAGAACCCCACAGGGCCCTACGGAACTTTACCAGCCACTACGGAACTCTACGGGTCCCTACGGAACCCTGCAGAACCCTCTGGAACCTTACAGAATCCCACAGACTCCTACAGACTACTGCGGGCACTTAAACAACCCTACAGGCCCCTACGGAACACTGCCAGCCCCTATAGAAGGAACCCTACGGACCCCTACAGAACACTACTGGCTCCTGCAGTACTCCAGAGGCCTCTAGGGAACCTACGAAGCTCTACAGAGCCCTATAGATCCTTACAAAACAGTACGGGCCCCTTCAGACCTCTGCAGGCGCTTATGGAAACCTACAGGACCCTACAGAACTGTACGAGACTCTACAGGCCCCTAGGGAACACCACAGGCCCCTACGGAACCGTACGAGACTCTACAGGCCCTTAGGGAACACCACAGGCCCCTACGGAACCCTACACAACCCTCCGGAAACATATGGCACCCTACAAGCTCCTACCAACCCCTGCGGGCACTTACATAACCCTACAGTCCCCTACGGAAATCTACGGGACTCTACAGGCCCCTAGGGAACCCTTCAGATTTCGACGGAACCCTACCAGCCCCTCTGGAACCCTACAGAATACTCCAGGACCCGACAGCACTCTACAAGACCCTTAGCAACACAACGGAACCTCACTAAAACCCTATGGGCTCCTACAGAACACTGTCGGTGCCTACGGAAACCTACAGACCCCTACAGAATACTACCAGCCACTACAGAAAAATATGGCCCCTACGGAACTCTACGGAACCTGGCAGAAACACTGTGGGCCCCTACAGGCCCTTGCGGGCACTTGCAGAACTCTGCAGGAACCCACGCAACTTTATGGAACCCTACCAGCCCCTACGGAAGCCTAAAGACCCTTGCAGGCAGTTACGGAACGGTACAGGGCCCTAGGGAACTTTACCAGCCACTACGGAACTCTACGGGCCCCTACGGAACCCTGCAGAACCCTCCAGAACCTTACAGAATCCCACGGATTCCTACAGACTCCTGCGGGCACTTACTCAACCCTAGAGGACCCTACGGAACACTACTGGCTCCTGCGGTACTCCAGAGGCCTCTAGGGAACCTACGAAGCTCTACGGAACCCTATGGATCCTTACGGAACAGTACGGGCCCCTTCAGACCTCTGCGGGCCCTCATGGAAACCTACAGGACCCTACCGAAACTGTACGAGACTCTACAGGCCCCTAGGGAACACCACAGGCCCCTACGGAACCCTACACAACCCTCCGGAAACATATGGCACCCTACAAGCTCCTACCAACCCCTGCGGGCACTTACATAACCCTACAGTCCCCTACGGAAATCTACGGGACTCTACGGGCCCCTAGGGAACCCTGCAGAACCCTCTGGAACCTTACAGAATCCCACAGACTCCTACAGACTACTGCGGGCACTTAAACAACCCTACAGGCCCCTACGGAACACTGCCAGCCCCTATAGAAGGAACCCTACGGACCCCTACAGAACACTACTGGCTCCTGCAGTACTCCAGAGGCCTCTAGGGAACCTACGAAGCTCTACAGAGCCCTATAGATCCTTACAAAACAGTACGGGCCCCTTCAGACCTCTGCAGGCGCTTATGGAAACCTACAGGACCCTACAGAACTGTACGAGACTCTACAGGCCCCTAGGGAACACCACAGGCCCCTACGGAACCGTACGAGACTCTACAGGCCCTTAGGGAACACCACAGGCCCCTACGGAACCCTACACAACCCTCCGGAAACATATGGCACCCTACAAGCTCCTACCAACCCCTGCGGGCACTTACATAACCCTACAGTCCCCTACGGAAATCTACGGGACTCTACAGGCCCCTAGGGAACCCTTCAGATTTCGACGGAACCCTACCAGCCCCTCTGGAACCCTACAGAATACTCCAGGACCCGACAGCACTCTACAAGACCCTTAGCAACACAACGGAACCTCACTAAAACCCTATGGGCTCCTACAGAACACTGTCGGTGCCTACGGAAACCTACAGACCCCTACAGAATACTACCAGCCACTACAGAAAAATATGGCCCCTACGGAACTCTACGGAACCTGGCAGAAACACTGTGGGCCCCTACAGGCCCTTGCGGGCACTTGCAGAACTCTGCAGGAACCCACGCAACTTTATGGAACCCTACCAGCCCCTACGGAAGCCTAAAGACCCTTGCAGGCAGTTACGGAACGGTACAGGGCCCTAGGGAACTTTACCAGCCACTACGGAACTCTACGGGCCCCTACGGAACCCTGCAGAACCCTCCAGAACCTTACAGAATCCCACGGATTCCTACAGACTCCTGCGGGCACTTACTCAACCCTAGAGGACCCTACGGAACACTACTGGCTCCTGCGGTACTCCAGAGGCCTCTAGGGAACCTACGAAGCTCTACGGAACCCTATGGATCCTTACGGAACAGTACGGGCCCCTTCAGACCTCTGCGGGCCCTCATGGAAACCTACAGGACCCTACCGAAACTGTACGAGACTCTACAGGCCCCTAGGGAACACCACAGGCCCCTACGGAACCCTACACAACCCTCCGGAAACATATGGCACCCTACAAGCTCCTACCAACCCCTGCGGGCACTTACATAACCCTACAGTCCCCTACGGAAATCTACGGGACTCTACGGGCCCCTAGGGAACCCTTCAGATTTCGATGGAACCCTACCAGCCCCTCTGGAACCCTACAGAATACTCCAGGACCCGACAGCACTCTACAAGACCCTTAGCAACACAACGGAACCTCACTAAAACCCTATGGGCTCCTACAGAACACTGCAGGTGCCTACGAAACCCTGCAGGCCCCTACGGAACCCTACAGACACCTGCGGGCACTTACAGAACCCTGCAGGCCCCTACGGAACCCTACAGGTCCATACAGAACCCCACAGGGCCCTACGGAACTTTACCAGCCACTACGGAACTCTACGGGTCCCTACGGAACCCTGCAGAACCCTCTGGAACCTTACAGAATCCCACAGACTCCTACAGACTACTGCGGGCACTTAAACAACCCTACAGGCCCCTACGGAACACTGCCAGCCCCTATGGAAGGAACCCTACGGACCCCTACAGAACACTACTGGCTCCTGCGGTACTCCAGAGGCCTCTAGGGAACCTACGAAGCTCTACAGAGCCCTATAGATCCTTACAAAACAGTACGGGCCCCTTCAGACCTCTGCAGGCGCTTATGGAAACCTACAGGACCCTACAGAACTGTACGAGACTCTACAGGCCCCTAGGGAACACCACAGGCCCCTACGGAACCGTACGAGACTCTACAGGCCCTTAGGGAACACCACAGGCCCCTACGGAACCCTACACAACCCTCCGGAAACATATGGCACCCTACAAGCTCCTACCAACCCCTGCGGGCACTTACATAACCCTACAGTCCCCTACGGAAATCTACGGGACTCTACGGGCCCCTAGGGAACCCTTCAGATTTCGACGGAACCCTACCAGCCCCTCTGGAACCCTACAGAATACTCCAGGACCCGACAGCACTCTACAAGACCCTTAGCAACACAACGGAACCTCACTAAAACCCTATGGGCTCCTACAGAACACTGCAGGTGCCTACGAAACCCTGCAGGCCCCTACGGAACCCTACAGACACCTGCGGGCACTTACAGAACCCTGCAGGCCCCTACGGAACCCTACAGGTCCATACAGAACCCCACAGGGCCCTACGGAACTTTACCAGCCACTACGGAACTCTACGGGTCCCTACGGAACCCTGCAGAACCCTCTGGAACCTTACAGAATCCCACAGACTCCTACAGACTTCTGCGGGCACTTAAACAACCCTACAGGCCCCTACGGAACACTGCCAGCCCCTATGGAAGGAACCCTACGGACCCCTACAGAACACTACTGGCTCCTGCGGTACTCCAGAGGCCTCTAGGGAACCTACGAAGCTCTACAGAGCCCTATAGATCCTTACAAAACAGTACGGGCCCCTTCAGACCTCTGCAGGCGCTTATGGAAACCTACAGGACCCTACAGAACTGTACGAGACTCTACAGGCCCCTAGGGAACACCACAGGCCCCTACGGAACCGTACGAGACTCTACAGGCCCTTAGGGAACACCACAGGCCCCTACGGAACCCTACACAACCCTCCGGAAACATATGGCACCCTACAAGCTCCTACCAACCCCTGCGGGCACTTACATAACCCTACAGTCCCCTACGGAAATCTACGGGACTCTACGGGCCCCTAGGGAACCCTTCAGATTTCGACGGAACCCTACCAGCCCCTCTGGAACCCTACAGAATACTCCAGGACCCGACAGCACTCTACAAGACCCTTAGCAACACAACGGAACCTCACTAAAACCCTATGGGCTCCTACAGAACACTGTCGGTGCCTACGGAAACCTACAGACCCCTACAGAATACTACCAGCCACTACAGAAAAATATGGCCCCTACGGAACTCTACGGAACCTGGCAGAAACACTGTGGGCCCCTACAGGCCCTTGCGGGCACTTGCAGAACTCTGCAGGAACCCACGCAACTTTATGGAACCCTACCAGCCCCTACGGAAGCCTAAAGACCCTTGCAGGCAGTTACGGAACGGTACAGGGCCCTAGGGAACTTTACCAGCCACTACGGAACTCTACGGGCCCCTACGGAACCCTGCAGAACCCTCCAGAACCTTACAGAATCCCACGGATTCCTACAGACTCCTGCGGGCACTTACTCAACCCTAGAGGACCCTACGGAACACTACTGGCTCCTGCGGTACTCCAGAGGCCTCTAGGGAACCTACGAAGCTCTACGGAACCCTATGGATCCTTACGGAACAGTACGGGCCCATTCAGACCTCTGCGGGCCCTCATGGAAACCTACAGGACCCTACCGAAACTGTACGAGACTCTACAGGCCCCTAGGGAACACCACAGGCCCCTACGGAACCCTACACAACCCTCCGGAAACATATGGCACCCTACAAGCTCCTACCAACCCCTGCGGGCACTTACATAACCCTACAGTCCCCTACAGAAATCTACGGGACTCTACGGGCCCCTAGGGAACCCTTCAGATTTCGACGGAACCCTAGGAGCCCCTCTGGAACCCTACAGAATACTCCAGGACCCGACAGCACTCTACAAGACCCTTAGCAACACAACGGAACCTCACTAAAACCCTATGGGCTCCTACAGAACACTGTCGGTGCCTACGGAAACCTACAGACCCCTACAGAATACTACCAGCCACTACAGAAAAATATGGCCCCTACGGAACTCTACGGAACCTGGCAGAAACACTGTGGGCCCCTACAGGCCCTTGCAGGCACTTGCAGAACTCTGCAGGAACCCACGGAACTTTATGGAACCCTACCAGCCCCTACGGAAGCCTAAAGACCCTTGCAGGCAGTTACGGAACGGTACAGGGCCCTAGGGAACTTTACCAGCCACTACGGAACTCTACGGGCCCCTACGGAACCCTGCAGAACCCTCCAGAACCTTACAGAATCCCACGGATTCCTACAGACTCCTGCGGGCACTTACTCAACCCTAGAGGACCCTACGGAACACTACTGGCTCCTGCGGTACTCCAGAGGCCTCTAGGGAACCTACGAAGCTCTACGGAACCCTATGGATCCTTACGGAACAGTACGGGCCCATTCAGACCTCTGCGGGCCCTCATGGAAACCTACAGGACCCTACCGAAACTGTACGAGACTCTACAGGCCCCTAGGGAACACCACAGGCCCCTACGGAACCCTACACAACCCTCCGGAAACATATGGCACCCTACAAGCTCCTACCAACCCCTGCGGGCACTTACATAACCCTACAGTCCCCTACGGAAATCTACGGGACTCTACGGGCCCCTAGGGAACCCTTCAGATTTCGACGGAACCCTAGGAGCCCCTCTGGAACCCTACAGAATACTCCAGGACCCGACAGCACTCTACAAGACCCTTAGCAACACAACGGAACCTCACTAAAACCCTATGGGCTCCTACAGAACACTGCAGGTGCCTACGAAACCTGCAGGCCCCTACGGAACCCTACAGACACCTGCGGGCACTTACAGAACCCTGCAGGCCCCTACGGAACCCTACAGGTCCATACAGAACCCCACAGGGCCCTACGGAACTTTACCAGCCACTACGGAACTCTACGGGTCCCTACGGAACCCTGCAGAACCCTCTGGAACCTTACAGAATCCCACAGACTCCTACAGACTACTGCGGGCACTTAAACAACCCTACAGGCCCCTACGGAACACTGCCAGCCCCTATGGAAGGAACCCTACGGACCCCTACAGAACACTACTGGCTCCTGCAGTACTCCAGAGGCCTCTAGGGAACCTACGAAGCTCTACAGAGCCCTATAGATCCTTACAAAACAGTACGGGCCCCTTCAGACCTCTGCAGGCGCTTATGGAAACCTACAGGACCCTACAGAACTGTACGAGACTCTACAGGCCCCTAGGGAACACCACAGGCCCCTACGGAACCGTACGAGACTCTACAGGCCCTTAGGGAACACCACAGGCCCCTACGGAACCCTACACAACCCTCCGGAAACATATGGCACCCTACAAGCTCCTACCAACCCCTGCGGGCACTTACATAACCCTACAGGCCCCTACGGAAATCTACGGGACTCTACGGGCCCCTAGGGAACCCTTCAGATTTCGACGGAACCCTACCAGCCCCTCTGGAACCCTACAGAATACTCCAGGACCCGACAGCACTCTACAAGACCCTTAGCAACACAACGGAACCTCACTAAAACCCTATGGGCTCCTACAGAACACTGCAGGTGCCTACGAAACCCTGCAGGCCCCTACGGAACCCTACAGACACCTGCGGGCACTTACATAACCCTGCAGGCCCCTACGGAACCCTACAGGTCCATACAGAACCCCACAGGGCCCTACGGAACTTTACCAGCCACTACGGAACTCTACGGGTCCCTACGGAACCCTGCAGAACCCTCTGGAACCTTACAGAATCCCACAGACTCCTACAGACTACTGCGGGCACTTAAACAACCCTACAGGCCCCTACGGAACACTGCCAGCCCCTATGGAAGGAACCCTACGGACCCCTACAGAACACTACTGGCTCCTGCGGTACTCCAGAGGCCTCTAGGGAACCTACGAAGCTCTACAGAGCCCTATAGATCCTTACAAAACAGTACGGGCCCCTTCAGACCTCTGCAGGCGCTTATGGAAACCTACAGGACCCTACAGAACTGTACGAGACTCTACAGGCCCCTAGGGAACACCACAGGCCCCTACGGAACCGTACGAGACTCTACAGGCCCTTAGGGAACACCACAGGCCCCTACGGAACCCTACACAACCCTCCGGAAACATATGGCACCCTACAAGCTCCTACCAACCCCTGCGGGCACTTACATAACCCTACAGTCCCCTACGGAAATCTACGGGACTCTACGGGCCCCTAGGGAACCCTTCAGATTTCGACGGAACCCTACCAGCCCCTCTGGAACCCTACAGAATACTCCAGGACCCGACAGCACTCTACAAGACCCTTAGCAACACAACGGAACCTCACTAAAACCCTATGGGCTCCTACAGAACACTGTCGGTGCCTACGGAAACCTACAGACCCCTACAGAATACTACCAGCCACTACAGAAAAATATGGCCCCTACGGAACTCTACGGAACCTGGCAGAAACACTGTGGGCCCCTACAGGCCCTTGCGGGCACTTGCAGAACTCTGCAGGAACCCACGGAACTTTATGGAACCCTACCAGCCCCTACGGAAGCCTAAAGACCCTTGCAGGCAGTTACGGAACGGTACAGGGCCCTAGGGAACTTTACCAGCCACTACGGAACTCTACGGGCCCCTACGGAACCCTGCAGAACCCTCCAGAACCTTACAGAATCCCACGGATTCCTACAGACTCCTGCGGGCACTTACTCAACCCTAGAGGACCCTACGGAACACTACTGGCTCCTGCGGTACTCCAGAGGCCTCTAGGGAACCTACGAAGCTCTACGGAACCCTATGGATCCTTACGGAACAGTACGGGCCCATTCAGACCTCTGCGGGCCCTCACGGAAACCTACAGGACCCTACCGAAACTGTACGAGACTCTACAGGCCCCTAGGGAACACCACAGGCCCCTACGGAACCCTACACAACCCTCCGGAAACATATGGCACCCTACAAGCTCCTACCAACCCCTGCGGGCACTTACACAACCCTACAGTCCCCTACGGAAATCTACGGGACTCTACGGGCCCCTAGGGAACCCTTCAGATTTCGACGGAACCCTACCAGCCCCTCTGGAACCCTACAGAATACTCCAGGACCCGACAGCACTCTACAAGACCCTTAGCAACACAACGGAACCTCACTAAAACCCTATGGGCTCCTACAGAACACTGCAGGTGCCTACGAAACCCTGCAGGCCCCTACGGAACCCTACAGACACCTGCGGGCACTTACAGAACCCTGCAGGCCCCTACGGAACCCTACAGGTCCATACAGAACCCCACAGGGCCCTACGGAACTTTACCAGCCACTACGGAACTCTACGGGTCCCTACGGAACCCTGCAGAACCCTCTGGAACCTTACAGAATCCCACAGACTCCTACAGACTACTGCGGGCACTTAAACAACCCTACAGGCCCCTACGGAACACTGCCAGCCCCTATGGAAGGAACCCTACGGACCCCTACAGAACACTACTGGCTCCTGCGGTACTCCAGAGGCCTCTAGGGAACCTACGAAGCTCTACAGAGCCCTATAGATCCTTACAAAATAGTACGGGCCCCTTCAGACCTCTGCAGGCGCTTATGGAAACCTACAGGACACTACAGAACTGTACGAGACTCTACAGGCCCCTAGGGAACACCACAGGCCCCTACGGAACCGTACGAGACTCTACAGGCCCTTAGGGAACACCACAGGCCCCTACGGAACCCTACACAACCCTCCGGAAACATATGGCACCCTACAAGCTCCTACCAACCCCTGCGGGCACTTACATAACCCTACAGTCCCCTACGGAAATCTACGGGACTCTACGGGCCCCTAGGGAACCCTTCAGATTTCGACGGAACCCTACCAGCCCCTCTGGAACCCTGCAGAATACTCCAGGACCCGACAGCACTCTACAAGACCCTTAGCAACACAACGGAACCTCACTAAAACCCTATGGGCTCCTACAGAACACTGTCGGTGCCTACGGAAACCTACAGACCCCTACAGAATACTACCAGCCACTACAGAAAAATATGGCCCCTACGGAACTCTACGGAACCTGGCAGAAACACTGTGGGCCCCTACAGGCCCTTGCGGGCACTTGCAGAACTCTGCAGGAACCCACGCAACTTTATGGAACCCTACCAGCCCCTACGGAAGCCTAAAGACCCTTGCAGGCAGTTACGGAACGGTACAGGGCCCTAGGGAACTTTACCAGCCACTACGGAACTCTACGGGCCCCTACGGAACCCTGCAGAACCCTCCAGAACCTTACAGAATCCCACGGATTCCTACAGACTCCTGCGGGCACTTACTCAACCCTAGAGGACCCTACGGAACACTACTGGCTCCTGCGGTACTCCAGAGGCCTCTAGGGAACCTACGAAGCTCTACGGAACCCTATGGATCCTTACGGAACAGTACGGGCCCATTCAGACCTCTGCGGGCCCTCATGGAAACCTACAGGACCCTACCGAAACTGTACGAGACTCTACAGGCCCCTAGGGAACACCACAGGCCCCTATGGAACCCTACACAACCCTCCGGAAACATATGGCACCCTACAAGCTCCTACCAACCCCTGCGGGCACTTACATAACCCTACAGTCCCCTACGGAAATCTACGGGACTCTACGGGCCCCTAGGGAACCCTTCAGATTTCGACGGAACCCTACCAGCCCCTCTGGAACCCTACAGAATACTCCAGGACCCGACAGCACTCTACAAGACCCTTAGCAACACAACGGAACCTCACTAAAACCCTATGGGCTCCTACAGAACACTGCAGGTGCCTACGAAACCTGCAGGCCCCTACGGAACCCTACAGACACCTGCGGGCACTTACAGAACCCTGCAGGCCCCTACGGAACCCTACAGGTCCATACAGAACCCCACAGGGCCCTACGGAACTTTACCAGCCACTACGGAACTCTACGGGTCCCTACGGAACCCTGCAGAACCCTCTGGAACCTTACAGAATCCCACAGACTCCTACAGACTACTGCGGGCACTTAAACAACCCTACAGGCCCCTACGGAACACTGCCAGCCCCTATGGAAGGAACCCTACGGACCCCTACAGAACACTACTGGCTCCTGCGGTACTCCAGAGGCCTCTAGGGAACCTACGAAGCTCTACAGAGCCCTATAGATCCTTACAAAACAGTACGGGCCCCTTCAGACCTCTGCAGGCGCTTATGGAAACCTACAGGACCCTACAGAACTGTACGAGACTCTACAGGCCCCTAGGGAACACCACAGGCCCCTACGGAACCGTACGAGACTCTACAGGCCCTTAGGGAACACCACAGGCCCCTACGGAACCCTACACAACCCTCCGGAAACATATGGCACCCTACAAGCTCCTACCAACCCCTGCGGGCACTTACATAACCCTACAGTCCCCTACGGAAATCTACGGGACTCTACGGGCCCCTAGGGAACCCTTCAGATTTCGACGGAACCCTACCAGCCCCTCTGGAACCCTACAGAATACTCCAGGACCCGACAGCACTCTACAAGACCCTTAGCAACACAACGGAACCTCACTAAAACCCTATGGGCTCCTACAGAACACTGTCGGTGCCTACGGAAACCTACAGACCCCTACAGAATACTACCAGCCACTACAGAAAAATATGGCCCCTACGGAACTCTACGGAACCTGGCAGAAACACTGTGGGCCCCTACAGGCCCTTGCGGGCACTTGCAGAACTCTGCAGGAACCCACGCAACTTTATGGAACCCTACCAGCCCCTACGGAAGCCTAAAGACCCTTGCAGGCAGTTACGGAACGGTACAGGGCCCTAGGGAACTTTACCAGCCACTACGGAACTCTACGGGCCCCTACGGAACCCTGCAGAACCCTCCAGAACCTTACAGAATCCCACGGATTCCTACAGACTCCTGCGGGCACTTACTCAACCCTAGAGGACCCTACGGAACACTACTGGCTCCTGCGGTACTCCAGAGGCCTCTAGGGAACCTACGAAGCTCTACGGAACCCTATGGATCCTTACGGAACAGTACGGGCCCATTCAGACCTCTGCGGGCCCTCACGGAAACCTACAGGACCCTACCGAAACTGTACGAGACTCTACAGGCCCCTAGGGAACACCACAGGCCCCTACGGAACCCTACACAACCCTCCGGAAACATATGGCACCCTACAAGCTCCTACCAACCCCTGCGGGCACTTACATAACCCTACAGTCCCCTACGGAAATCTACGGGACTCTACGGGCCCCTAGGGAACCCTTCAGATTTCGACGGAACCCTAGGAGCCCCTCTGGAACCCTACAGAATACTCCAGGACCCGACAGCACTCTACAAGACCCTTAGCAACACAACGGAACCTCACTAAAACCCTATGGGCTCCTACAGAACACTGCAGGTGCCTACGAAACCCTGCAGGCCCCTACGGAACCCTACAGACACCTGCGGGCACTTACAGAACCCTGCAGGCCCCTACGGAACCCTACAGGTCCATACAGAACCCCACAGGGCCCTACGGAACTTTACCAGCCACTACGGAACTCTACGGGTCCCTACGGAACCCTGCAGAACCCTCTGGAACCTTACAGAATCCCACAGACTCCTACAGACTTCTGCGGGCACTTAAACAACCCTACAGGCCCCTACGGAACACTGCCAGCCCCTATGGAAGGAACCCTACGGACCCCTACAGAACACTACTGGCTCCTGCGGTACTCCAGAGGCCTCTAGGGAACCTACGAAGCTCTACAGAGCCCTATAGATCCTTACAAAACAGTACGGGCCCCTTCAGACCTCTGCAGGCGCTTATGGAAACCTACAGGACCCTACAGAACTGTACGAGACTCTACAGGCCCCTAGGGAACACCACAGGCCCCTACGGAACCGTACGAGACTCTACAGGCCCTTAGGGAACACCACAGGCCCCTACGGAACCCTACACAACCCTCCGGAAACATATGGCACCCTACAAGCTCCTACCAACCCCTGCGGGCACTTACATAACCCTACAGTCCCCTACGGAAATCTACGGGACTCTACGGGCCCCTAGGGAACCCTTCAGATTTCGACGGAACCCTACCAGCCCCTCTGGAACCCTACAGAATACTCCAGGACCCGACAGCACTCTACAAGACCCTTAGCAACACAACGGAACCTCACTAAAACCCTATGGGCTCCTACAGAACACTGTCGGTGCCTACGGAAACCTACAGACCCCTACAGAATACTACCAGCCACTACAGAAAAATATGGCCCCTACGGAACTCTACGGAACCTGGCAGAAACACTGTGGGCCCCTACAGGCCCTTGCGGGCACTTGCAGAACTCTGCAGGAACCCACGCAACTTTATGGAACCCTACCAGCCCCTACGGAAGCCTAAAGACCCTTGCAGGCAGTTACGGAACGGTACAGGGCCCTAGGGAACTTTACCAGCCACTACGGAACTCTACGGGCCCCTACGGAACCCTGCAGAACCCTCCAGAACCTTACAGAATCCCACGGATTCCTACAGACTCCTGCGGGCACTTACTCAACCCTAGAGGACCCTACGGAACACTACTGGCTCCTGCGGTACTCCAGAGGCCTCTAGGGAACCTACGAAGCTCTACGGAACCCTATGGATCCTTACGGAACAGTACGGGCCCATTCAGACCTCTGCGGGCCCTCATGGAAACCTACAGGACCCTACCGAAACTGTACGAGACTCTACAGGCCCCTAGGGAACACCACAGGCCCCTACGGAACCCTACACAACCCTCCGGAAACATATGGCACCCTACAAGCTCCTACCAACCCCTGCGGGCACTTACACAACCCTACAGTCCCCTACGGAAATCTACGGGACTCTACGGGCCCCTAGGGAACCCTTCAGATTTCGACGGAACCCTACCAGCCCCTCTGGAACCCAACAGAATACTCCAGGACCCGACAGCACTCTACAAGACCCTTAGCAACACAACGGAACCTCACTAAAACCCTATGGGCTCCTACAGAACACTGCAGGTGCCTACGAAACCCTGCAGGCCCCTACGGAACCCTACAGACACCTGCGGGCACTTACAGAACCCTGCAGGCCCCTACGGAACCCTACAGGTCCATACAGAACCCCACAGGGCCCTACGGAACTTTACCAGCCACTACGGAACTCTACGGGTCCCTACGGAACCCTGCAGAACCCTCTGGAACCTTACAGAATCCCACAGACTCCTACAGACTACTGCGGGCACTTAAACAACCCTACAGGCCCCTACGGAACACTGCCAGCCCCTATGGAAGGAACCCTACGGACCCCTACAGAACACTACTGGCTCCTGCGGTACTCCAGAGGCCTCTAGGGAACCTACGAAGCTCTACAGAGCCCTATAGATCCTTACAAAACAGTACGGGCCCCTTCAGACCTCTGCAGGCGCTTATGGAAACCTACAGGACCCTACAGAACTGTACGAGACTCTACAGGCCCCTAGGGAACACCACAGGCCCCTACGGAACCGTACGAGACTCTACAGGCCCTTAGGGAACACCACAGGCCCCTACGGAACCCTACACAACCCTCCGGAAACATATGGCACCCTACAAGCTCCTACCAACCCCTGCGGGCACTTACATAACCCTACAGTCCCCTACGGAAATCTACGGGACTCTACGGGCCCCTAGGGAACCCTTCAGATTTCGACGGAACCCTACCAGCCCCTCTGGAACCCTACAGAATACTCCAGGACCCGACAGCACTCTACAAGACCCTTAGCAACACAACGGAACCTCACTAAAACCCTATGGGCTCCTACAGAACACTGTCGGTGCCTACGGAAACCTACAGACCCCTACAGAATACTACCAGCCACTACAGAAAAATATGGCCCCTACGGAACTCTACGGAACCTGGCAGAAACACTGTGGGCCCCTACAGGCCCTTGCGGGCACTTGCAGAACTCTGCAGGAACCCACGCAACTTTATGGAACCCTACCAGCCCCTACGGAAGCCTAAAGACCCTTGCAGGCAGTTACGGAACGGTACAGGGCCCTAGGGAACTTTACCAGCCACTACGGAACTCTACGGGCCCCTACGGAACCCTGCAGAACCCTCCAGAACCTTACAGAATCCCACGGATTCCTACAGACTCCTGCGGGCACTTACTCAACCCTAGAGGACCCTACGGAACACTACTGGCTCCTGCGGTACTCCAGAGGCCTCTAGGGAACCTACGAAGCTCTACGGAACCCTATGGATCCTTACGGAACAGTACGGGCCCATTCAGACCTCTGCGGGCCCTCATGGAAACCTACAGGACCCTACCGAAACTGTACGAGACTCTACAGGCCCCTAGGGAACACCACAGGCCCCTACGGAACCCTACACAACCCTCCGGAAACATATGGCACCCTACAAGCTCCTACCAACCCCTGCGGGCACTTACATAACCCTACAGTCCCCTACGGAAATCTACGGGACTCTACGGGCCCCTAGGGAACCCTTCAGATTTCGACGGAACCCTAGGAGCCCCTCTGGAACCCTACAGAATACTCCAGGACCCGACAGCACTCTACAAGACCCTTAGCAACACAACGGAACCTCACTAAAACCCTATGGGCTCCTACAGAACACTGCAGGTGCCTACGAAACCTGCAGGCCCCTACGGAACCCTACAGACACCTGCGGGCACTTACAGAACCCTGCAGGCCCCTACGGAACCCTACAGGTCCATACAGAACCCCACAGGGCCCTACGGAACTTTACCAGCCACTACGGAACTCTACGGGTCCCTACGGAACCCTGCAGAACCCTCTGGAACCTTACAGAATCCCACAGACTCCTACAGACTACTGCGGGCACTTAAACAACCCTACAGGCCCCTACGGAACACTGCCAGCCCCTATGGAAGGAACCCTACGGACCCCTACAGAACACTACTGGCTCCTGCAGTACTCCAGAGGCCTCTAGGGAACCTACGAAGCTCTACAGAGCCCTATAGATCCTTACAAAACAGTACGGGCCCCTTCAGACCTCTGCAGGCGCTTATGGAAACCTACAGGACCCTACAGAACTGTACGAGACTCTACAGGCCCCTAGGGAACACCACAGGCCCCTACGGAACCGTACGAGACTCTACAGGCCCTTAGGGAACACCACAGGCCCCTACGGAACCCTACACAACCCTCCGGAAACATATGGCACCCTACAAGCTCCTACCAACCCCTGCGGGCACTTACATAACCCTACAGGCCCCTACGGAAATCTACGGGACTCTACGGGCCCCTAGGGAACCCTTCAGATTTCGACGGAACCCTACCAGCCCCTCTGGAACCCTACAGAATACTCCAGGACCCGACAGCACTCTACAAGACCCTTAGCAACACAACGGAACCTCACTAAAACCCTATGGGCTCCTACAGAACACTGCAGGTGCCTACGAAACCCTGCAGGCCCCTACGGAACCCTACAGACACCTGCGGGCACTTACATAACCCTGCAGGCCCCTACGGAACCCTACAGGTCCATACAGAACCCCACAGGGCCCTACGGAACTTTACCAGCCACTACGGAACTCTACGGGTCCCTACGGAACCCTGCAGAACCCTCTGGAACCTTACAGAATCCCACAGACTCCTACAGACTACTGCGGGCACTTAAACAACCCTACAGGCCCCTACGGAACACTGCCAGCCCCTATGGAAGGAACCCTACGGACCCCTACAGAACACTACTGGCTCCTGCGGTACTCCAGAGGCCTCTAGGGAACCTACGAAGCTCTACAGAGCCCTATAGATCCTTACAAAACAGTACGGGCCCCTTCAGACCTCTGCAGGCGCTTATGGAAACCTACAGGACCCTACAGAACTGTACGAGACTCTACAGGCCCCTAGGGAACACCACAGGCCCCTACGGAACCGTACGAGACTCTACAGGCCCTTAGGGAACACCACAGGCCCCTACGGAACCCTACACAACCCTCCGGAAACATATGGCACCCTACAAGCTCCTACCAACCCCTGCGGGCACTTACATAACCCTACAGTCCCCTACGGAAATCTACGGGACTCTACGGGCCCCTAGGGAACCCTTCAGATTTCGACGGAACCCTACCAGCCCCTCTGGAACCCTACAGAATACTCCAGGACCCGACAGCACTCTACAAGACCCTTAGCAACACAACGGAACCTCACTAAAACCCTATGGGCTCCTACAGAACACTGTCGGTGCCTACGGAAACCTACAGACCCCTACAGAATACTACCAGCCACTACAGAAAAATATGGCCCCTACGGAACTCTACGGAACCTGGCAGAAACACTGTGGGCCCCTACAGGCCCTTGCGGGCACTTGCAGAACTCTGCAGGAACCCACGGAACTTTATGGAACCCTACCAGCCCCTACGGAAGCCTAAAGACCCTTGCAGGCAGTTACGGAACGGTACAGGGCCCTAGGGAACTTTACCAGCCACTACGGAACTCTACGGGCCCCTACGGAACCCTGCAGAACCCTCCAGAACCTTACAGAATCCCACGGATTCCTACAGACTCCTGCGGGCACTTACTCAACCCTAGAGGACCCTACGGAACACTACTGGCTCCTGCGGTACTCCAGAGGCCTCTAGGGAACCTACGAAGCTCTACGGAACCCTATGGATCCTTACGGAACAGTACGGGCCCATTCAGACCTCTGCGGGCCCTCACGGAAACCTACAGGACCCTACCGAAACTGTACGAGACTCTACAGGCCCCTAGGGAACACCACAGGCCCCTACGGAACCCTACACAACCCTCCGGAAACATATGGCACCCTACAAGCTCCTACCAACCCCTGCGGGCACTTACACAACCCTACAGTCCCCTACGGAAATCTACGGGACTCTACGGGCCCCTAGGGAACCCTTCAGATTTCGACGGAACCCTACCAGCCCCTCTGGAACCCTACAGAATACTCCAGGACCCGACAGCACTCTACAAGACCCTTAGCAACACAACGGAACCTCACTAAAACCCTATGGGCTCCTACAGAACACTGCAGGTGCCTACGAAACCCTGCAGGCCCCTACGGAACCCTACAGACACCTGCGGGCACTTACAGAACCCTGCAGGCCCCTACGGAACCCTACAGGTCCATACAGAACCCCACAGGGCCCTACGGAACTTTACCAGCCACTACGGAACTCTACGGGTCCCTACGGAACCCTGCAGAACCCTCTGGAACCTTACAGAATCCCACAGACTCCTACAGACTACTGCGGGCACTTAAACAACCCTACAGGCCCCTACGGAACACTGCCAGCCCCTATGGAAGGAACCCTACGGACCCCCTACAGAACACTACTGGCTCCTGCGGTACTCCAGAGGCCTCTAGGGAACCTACGAAGCTCTACAGAGCCCTATAGATCCTTACAAAATAGTACGGGCCCCTTCAGACCTCTGCAGGCGCTTATGGAAACCTACAGGACACTACAGAACTGTACGAGACTCTACAGGCCCCTAGGGAACACCACAGGCCCCTACGGAACCGTACGAGACTCTACAGGCCCTTAGGGAACACCACAGGCCCCTACGGAACCCTACACAACCCTCCGGAAACATATGGCACCCTACAAGCTCCTACCAACCCCTGCGGGCACTTACATAACCCTACAGTCCCCTACGGAAATCTACGGGACTCTACGGGCCCCTAGGGAACCCTTCAGATTTCGACGGAACCCTACCAGCCCCTCTGGAACCCTGCAGAATACTCCAGGACCCGACAGCACTCTACAAGACCCTTAGCAACACAACGGAACCTCACTAAAACCCTATGGGCTCCTACAGAACACTGTCGGTGCCTACGGAAACCTACAGACCCCTACAGAATACTACCAGCCACTACAGAAAAATATGGCCCCTACGGAACTCTACGGAACCTGGCAGAAACACTGTG